>NW_027094314.1:10000-127641 GCF_029207755.1 Chamaea fasciata
TGCAGAATGGGTTGCGGGGGGGTGGGGTCCAGCCCCTGGCGGGGCTGGACCCCCCCAAGGCTGCCAGGTGTGCCCCTTTAGGGTTAGGGCAGGGAATAGGGTGTGGCAGGTCGTCGGGCCCCTGGGGTGGGGCTTATGTGTTGTGCAGGCCCTGCCCCCTTAACTGGGCTGGGCCTAGGGGGTGGGGCTGGCCCAGCCGCTGGCGGGGCTGGGCCAGCCCCACCCAATGGGGGGAGCGCAGCCCCTGATGACGGGGTGGGCTGGGGTCTGGCCCCTGGCGGGGCCCAGACCCCGCCATGTTGTGCCCTGCCCCCTTTTTAGGGTTAGGGGAGGGAATGGGGCGGGGCAGGTCCGGCCCCTGGCGGGGCTGGACTTTTATGGTGTCCGCCCGGAGACACGCCCCTCGCTCGGGGGCGGGGCACCGGGCGCGGGGCCGGCCCCTTCGGGGCCGGCCCCGCGCCCGCGGGGGGCGTGACGGGGCGGGGGGGGCGTGGGCGGGGGGGGGCGTGGCAGGGGCGGGGACGGTGGGGGGCGGGGGTATGGGGGGGGGGGCTGGCCCCTGGCGGGGCCAGCCCCCTAGTGGTGACGTCGGCGACGAGGGGGGCGGGGGGCAGTGGTGACGTCGACGACGAGGGGGCGGGGGCAGTGGTGACGTCGACGACGAGGGGGCGGGGGGCAGTGGTGACGTCGGCGACGA
Source organism: Chamaea fasciata (assembly GCF_029207755.1). Taxonomy (NCBI): domain Eukaryota; kingdom Metazoa; phylum Chordata; class Aves; order Passeriformes; family Sylviidae; genus Chamaea; species Chamaea fasciata. The sequence goes on from NW_027094314.1 coordinate 10,698, forward strand.
GGGGGGCGGGGGGCAGTGGTGACGTCGACGACGAGGGGGCGGGGGGCAGTGGTGACGTCGGCGACGAGGGGGGCGGGGGCAGTGGTGACGTCGACGACGAGGGGGGGCGGGGGCAGTGGTGACGTCGGCGACGAGGGGGCGGGGGGCAGTGGTGACGTCGACGACGAGGGGGCGGGGGCAGTGGTGACGTCGACGACGAGGGGGCGGGGGGCAGTGGTGACGTCGACGACGAGGGGGGCGGGGGCAGTGGTGACGTCGACGACGAGGGGGCGGGGGGCAGTGGTGACGTCGACGACGAGGGGGCGGGGGCAGTGGTGACGTCGACGACGAGGGGGGCGGGGGCAGTGGTGACGTCGACGACGAGGGGGCGGGGGCAGTGGTGACGTCGACGACGAGGGGGCGGGGGCAGTGGTGACGTCGACGACGAGGGGGCGGGGGCAGTGGTGACGTCGACGACGAGGGGGCGGGGGCAGTGGTGACGTCGGCGACGAGGGGGCGGGGGCAGTGGTGACGTCGGCGACGAGGGGGGCGGGGGCAGTGGTGACGTCGACGACGAGGGGGCGGGGGCAGTGGTGACGTCGACGACGAGGGGGCGGGGGCAGTGGTGACGTCGACGACGAGGGGGCGGGGGCAGTGGTGACGTCGACGACGAGGGGGCGGGGGCAGTGGTGACGTCGACGACGAGGGGGCGGGGGCAGTGGTGACGTCGACGACGAGGGGGCGGGGGCAGTGGTGACGTCGACGACGAGGGGGCGGGGGCAGTGGTGACGTCGACGACGAGGGGGCGGGGGCAGTGGTGACGTCGGCGACGAGGGGGCGGGGGCAGTGGTGACGTCGGCGACGAGGGGGCGGGGGCAGTGGTGACGTCGACGACGAGGGGGCGGGGGCAGTGGTGACGTCGACGACGAGGGGGCGGGGGCAGTGGTGACGTCGGCGACGAGGGGGCGGGGGCAGTGGTGACGTCGGCGAGTGGTGACGTCGGCGACGAGGGGGCGGGGCTGGTGGGCTAGCTGTCAATCAACCCTGGGGGGGTGTGTGGCTGTCAATCAAAATCGGTGGATGTGTGTGCGCGCGCGCGCCGAAAAAATTATGCTAATTAGCTCATTTGCATAATTAGTGACGTCATGTGCATAATTAGGGGTTAATTGGGGGGTAATTAGTACTCCAGATGGGAGTAGACTGTAGTGGTGATTAATAATTATTGGTTGCTACTCCCATCTGGAGTACTAATTGGGGGGCTATATAGTATATGGGATGTATATACACCCTATATACTATATATAGTATATAAATAAAAAGAATAAAAATAATAGATCTGGTGCAGCAGTAGGGGTTTTCAGGCGGCCAGGGAGTAAATATTTTTATTTTAAATTTAAAGTTTTTTTTAATATTTATTCCCTGGCCGCCTGAAAAGCCCTACTGCTGCACCAGAGAGAAAGGAAAAGAGAGAAAAAGACAGAGAGAGAAAAAGACAAAGACAGAGAGAGAAAAAGACAAAGACAGAGAGAGAAAAAGACAAAGACAGAGAGAGAAAAAGACAAAGACAGAGAGAAAAAGACAAAGACAGAGAGAAAAAGACAGAGAGAGAAACAGAAATAGAGACAGAGAGAAATAGAGACAGAGAGAAATAGAGACAGAGAGAAATAGAGACAGAGACAAATAGACAAAGACAGAGAGAGAAAAAGACAAAGACAGAGAGAAATAGAGACAGAGACAGAGAGAAATAGACAAAGACAGAGAAATAGAGACAGAGACAGAGAGAAATAGACAAAGACAGAGAAATAGAGACAGAGACAGAGAGAAATAGACAAAGACAGAGAAATAGAGACAGAGAGAAATAGACAAAGACAGAGAGAAATAGAGACAGAGAGAAAATGACAGAGACAGAGAGAAATAGAGACAGAGAGAAATAGACAAAGACAGAGAAATAGAGACAGAGAAATAGAGACAGAGAAAAATAGACAAAGACAGAGAAATAGAGACAGAGAAAATGACAGAGACAGAGAGAAATAGACAAAGACAGAGAAATAGAGACAGAGACAGAGACAGAGAAATAGACAAAGACAGAGAAATAGAGACAGAGAGAAAATGACAGAGACAGAGAGAAATAGAGACAGAGAAAATGACAGAGACAGAGAGAAATAGAGACAGAGAGAAATAGACAAAGACAGAGAAATAGAGACAGAGAGAAAATGACAGAGACAGAGAGAAATAGACAAAGAGAGAAATACAGACAGACAAAAAGACAAAGACAGAGAGAAATAGAGATGGAGAGAAAATGACAGAAACAGAGAGAAATAGAGAAAGAGAAAAACACAAAGAGAGAAATTGTCTATTTCTCTCTGTCTTTGTCTAAGACAGAAAAAGACAAAGACAGAGAGAAATAGAGAAATAGACAAAGACAGAGAAATAGAAAGAAACAGAGAAAAACACAGAGAAACAGACAAAGAGAGAGAAATAGACAGAGCCAGAGAGAAATAGAGAGAAATAGAAAGGAAGTGAAATAGAGAGTGAAATAGACACAAAGACATACAGAGAAACAGGGTTAGAGAAAAATAGAAATCAAAAGAGAAAAACAGAGAAACAGCATGAGAGAGAAAGAGTGAAACAGTTAGAGTGAAAGCAAAAGACAGACTGAAACAGACTGAAAGCAAAACAGACAGAAAAAGAGAGTTAAAGAGAAAGAGAAACAGAAAAACATCTAGAAATAGAATAACAGAGAAAAATTAAGAGTTAAGAGAGAAAGAAGCAGAATTAGACAGAAAAGGAAATAGCATGAAGGTGTAGAGAGGAAAATAGACTTACCTTGAGGTAGGAAATAGAATAAATGACTCTGACACCAAATAAACACAGGAGCCAAATGGGGGAGAGGGGGGCACGGGGTATCTTTATTGGGGGGGCAGGGGGGCATCTTTATTAGGGTATATTCAGCTTTTATTGCATGAATGGGTTTCTTTACACTTTAGTAAACATACAGAAACAACAGATACAAATGCAAATACAGATACAGTCCATAGGCACACCTATAAAATTACAATTTACATACAGAGCAATACATTGAAATACAGCAGCAAATGCCAATACAGAACAATACAAGGCAATACAAGCCAAATGACTATTAACACAATAGAACCATTTTTCAAAATCTGAAACACTCATTATATCTTGTTTTATTGTTACAGGAAACCCAAAACAAAAGCAGCACACATAAAACATAACAATCGTCCACCGCACACACCTCCTTCAGCATGCGCACCGTGCACCCTCTCTCGCCTCTCAATCCCCTACAGTCAGCACACACTCGCAACGCTCCTCGGGAACGTGGTTCCCGGGAGCCCTGAAAAAATCAGCCTGCCTGACGAAAACCCCGGTCCCTAGGCCGTCAGCACCCAAACTTTGGCGATGAACGTCGCCTCGCAGACCGGCCGGGACCGAGGAAAAAAAAACCCAGCCGGGGGGAAAAAAAAAAAAAACCCCCCGGCTGGGGATTTTTTATTCTAAATTTAAAATGTGTTGAAAAACCTGGAAGGCAAAAGTCACACACACAAGGTTAGAACCAGTCAGCACACACACTCGCACAGGCAAACCCAAGCAGACAGACAAGTCTCAGACATACACAGTCACTCTTCAGCTTACCCAGTAGATTCCAAGAGACTCCGTAGCATCAGCAACCACAGAGAGACTAATCCTGCCCGGAGACCTGCAAGACAATGACAGGTGGTCAACAAGTGGTTACCTGACAGCTAGGCATCATCCCCCCTCAGGGCCCATACCTTCTCTACCCAAAACTCCACAGAAAAAAGATGAACTGCAAAGCCCTACAACTCTTCTACCTAACTGTGACTGTGCCAGGGCAGGGCAGCTCAAGCATAAGTCATACAGTAGGATACAGCAACATCATGACTTAGAGTGCAATACAAACACAGTCACTTTCAATACAATACAAGCACAGTGACTTTGAGTGCAATACAAGGACAGTGACTTTCAGTGCAATACAAGCACAGTGACTTTGAGTGCAATACAAACAGTCACTTGCAACGCAGAGTCACTGGCAGTGCAATGCAGAGTCACTTACAATACAAACAGAGTCACTGGCAGTGCAATACAAACAGAGTCACTTACAATACAAACAGAGTCACTGGCAGTGCAATACAAACAGAGTCACTTGCAATACAATACAATACAGAGTCACTTGCAATACAATACAATACAGAGTCACTTGCAATACAATACAATACAGAGTCACTTGCAATACAATACAAACACAGTCACTTGCAATACAATACAGAGTCACTGGCAATGCAATACAATACAGAGTCACTGGCAATGCAATACAATACAGAGTCACTGGCAATGCAATACAATACAGAGTCACTTGCAATACAATACAAACAGAGTCACTTGCAATACAATACAAACAGAGTCACTTGCAATACAATACAAACAGAGTCACTTGCAATACAAACAGAGTCACAGGCAGTGCAATACAAACAGAGTCACAGGCAATACAATACAAACAGAGTCACAGGCAATACAATACAAACAGAGTCACTGGCAATGCAATACAAACAGAGTCACTGGCAATGCAATACAATACAGAGTCACTGGCAATGCAATACAATACAGAGTCACTGGCAATACAAAACAAACAGAGTCACTGGCAATGCAATACAATACAGAGTCACTGGCAATACAAAACAAACAGAGTCACTGGCAATACAAAACAAACATAGTCACTTGCAATACAAAACAAACATAGTCACTTGCAATACAAAACAAACACAGTCAGTTCCAAGTCAATACAAACAAAACTGCTCACTAGACTAAGTGCCTAAGCTGTTAAGAGGACGCTCCAGAAGCTCGGGAAGCCGAGTGAAGAAAGCGATGACTGCCGGGTGACCGTGGCGATGCCTCCGGACGAAAGGCGACCTCGTCGGGTGAAAACGTCCGCTAGGCCGCCGAGACTCAAAGACTGCTGACGACGCAAAACACGCTAGAATGCTGAACTGCCCTGCCCGGCAAATGCTCCGGCGAGACCGAGGGGAAACCCTCTCCCGTTACTTCAGAGGGACCCATCCCACTAGGGCCCTCTCTTCTAAGCTAATGTGAAATTGCCTCCCACTTCCAAAGTTCTTTCCCCTGCACCCAAACACAAGCCCCAACACTTATCTTTTGGAAGACGAGCGGACAAAATCCATCCTCCGAGGACTTCGGCGCTGCCGTATCCAAACTTAGGCTCCGCACCTCCTTTCAATACCTAAGACAACAAAGTACAAACTGTGAAAATTGTGTGACAGGAAACTAATCCCCAGGCTTTCCAAGCACCTCTGCCCCAACTCACCTCAGATACTGATTTGGCTCCACAGTCTACCCAGAGGGTACCTGCAAAAGGAAAAGGTACACATTTAGCATGCTGCTACACACCCCATGCCTATGGATCACCCCTAATGCCTAAAAGCCAACTTACCCGCTTGCCCCTAATCCTTGGCATGTGTAGGACAGTAGCAGCACCTGCAAAGACACAAAGAAAACAGCAGGCTGAGTCACTGAGAAAACACAACCGCCACAATCTAACAGAACTCAGTAATACATAAAGCTCAAGCTGATACCCACCAAGCCACTGGCATCCAGGACCAGGAAATCTTGCAAGTGGACCACCTAAAATGAAAGTAAATTAAACAGTGGATGTTAGAGTTACACCAGAAATTGAGACCTGAGCAATGACAGCAGCTTCCATCCACCAGTCAATGCTCACCTAGGCAGCTGGTCCTGGACTGCCAAGATCCCGCTTTACCTCCTAAAAATAAAAACAAAAAACAAGGCTGTAGCAGAGTCACAATGTACATCCCCCTGGCAAAACCAAACTGGGACTGACTTAAACTCACACCCACCTGGCCGCTGCCAGCCTGAGCCACGACAACCTCACAAGCAGACCACCTGAAATAAAACAAAAATCAACAGTGGATGGTTAGACTTGAGCCAGAAATGGAGAGCGGAGCAACAACAACAGCTGCTGTCCACCAGTGAATGCTCACCTGGCCCGCTTCTCCTGGACTGCCAATATCCTGCATAAGCTCCTAAAAACAAAGACAAAGGTCAGGGCTGTATCAGAGCCACCATTTACACCTCCCCTGCAAAGACCGACAGGGACTGACCTTCTCGGGGGAACCGACGCCACCCATAGGGGCTGCTCTGCCACAGGGTTATTCCATCTGCATCTGAAAGAAAGTTAGGACAAGAGTCAAAGGGCTGCAGGATAACTTGACAGCTCCACACATCTTGGGTCAATCTACAGATCCCACCTAGAAGCCAATGCACCCTGCATTTCAAATTTGTCCTATTACCCCTACACCCAGCTGTGCTGCAGGGCAGAGCAGCTCCGGGCCAAATACACACCCACACCCGTGACACAAGACGCAACAAACAAAGGGACGCGACAGGGAAAGAAAACTCTCGATGAGAGGAATGACCCTGAGGACCGAGAGAACTCGGGAGCAGATGACCGAGGTAAGCTGAAAGGAGAGCTGACCGGGCTCAGAGAAACCTGCAGGAAAAAAGATGCTAAGGGGATGACTTATCCCAAGAACCGCAAAGATGAACACTCGAGAATGCTCCGGTCACACTCTGCTACCTAGCTATGCATTCTTACAAGTCCTAATCCACCGGAATGGATGCTGGTGGTGCTCGGCTGTCAGTACAGCTCAGAACAAGACCTGGAAAGACATTGGACTGGATGCTTCTGAAGAGAGATACGATGCCCATGCCTGCCCGAGCTCCCGAGTCGATGGTCCGAGGGCATCGGCACCTGGCCGAGGAACTGAGAGTCCTAAGAGGCTAAGAGGGATGCCAGGGTTTTTGGTAGGCCCCTTGAAGGGCTAAGGCAAAAGACATGAAACAAAGAGTGCGCAACAAACGAGGGACACGACAAGCACCGGGACTGCTCTGCCCTGCACACCTCAGTGGAGAGATCAAAAGGGAGACTTTCCCTGTAGGAAGCCTAAGGGGCCGCTTCCTGGACAACCCCAGCTCCAAACCCAACTCAAAAACCACTCCCGGTTGAAAGCCGACCCGGCCCCCCACTTTCGTCCCCTCCGTGGCTCGGAGCCCTCCACTTATCTCTCAGACATCTGGAGATGCAGAGTCCAGGCAGGTGAAAAGGAAGGCTGGCTCTCCCTCAGGGAAATTCCTGCTAACACCAGGCTGCTCACTCTTAATCAGCTGCAATAAAGAAAAGCAAACATCACTGTGTGATCTTAGCAGCACAGCACCCAAACCCCAACAATTCTGCTACTCACCATCTCTTGAGAACGCCCAGGCCCTCAAGCCCGCTGCCTCGGCCGTGCTTGGAGAGTCATGCCATCGTCCTGGGGTAGGCCTGGATTAAGAACACACAGGGGATTTGACAGTGCTGAAACTTGACAGGACCCTCTCTCCTCCCTACCTCCCCAACTCCTCAGCTGTTATCAAAGCCTACCTGGAAAGCAGCTTCAAACAGAGAAATTGAGGCTTGATCACACAGTCCTGTAATGCTTCTGAAGGGCTCCCAAAAAAAGGTGCCCAAGTTCATGATCTCATGGCAGAGGGTACTTCAGCAGAAGAAGAGTGGACCACCTAAAACACAATAATAGAAGCTTAGAGGTGCACCAGAAATTGAGACCTGAGCGATTACAGCCACTTCCATCCACCAGTCAATGCTCACCTAGGCAGCTGGTCCTGGACTGCCAAGATCCCGCTTTACCTCCTAAAAATAAAAACAAAAAACAAGGCTGTAACATACTCACAATGTACACCTCCCCAGCAAAACCAAACTGGGACTGACTTAAACTCACACCCACCTGGCCGCTGCCAGCCTGAGCCACGACAACCTCACAAGCAGACCACCTGAAATAAAACAAAAATCAACAGTGGATGGTTAGACTTGAGCCAGAAATGGAGAGCGGAGCAACAACAACAGCTGCTGTCCACCAGTGAATGCTCACCTGGCCCGCTTCTCCTGGACTGCCAATATCCTGCATAAGCTCCTAAAAACAAAGACAAAGGTCAGGGCTGTATCAGAGCCACCATTTACACCTCCCCTGCAAAGACCGACAGGGACTGACCTTCTCGGGGGAACCGATGAATCCCACAGGGGCTGCTCTGCCACAGGGTTATTCCATCTGCATCTGAAAGAAAGTTAGGACAAGAGTCAAAGGGCTGCAGGATAACTTGACAGCTCCACACATCTTGGGTCAATCTACAGATCCCACCTAGAAGCCAATGCACCCTGCATTTCAAATTTGTCCTATTACCCCTACACCCAGCTGTGCTGCAGGGCAGAGCAGCTCCGGGCCAAATACACACCCACACCCGTGACACAAGACGCAACAAACAAAGGGACGCGACAGGGAAAGAAAACTCTCGATGAGAGGAATGACCCTGAGGACCGAGAGAACTCGGGAGCAGATGACCGAGGTAAGCTGAAAGGAGAGCTGACCGGGCTCAGAGAAACCTGCAGGAAAAAAGATGCTAAGGGGATGACTTATCCCAAGAACCGCAAAGATGAACACTCGAGAATGCTCCGGTCACACTCTGCTACCTAGCTATGCATTCTTACAAGTCCTAATCCACCGGAATGGATGCTGGTGGTGCTCGGCTGTCAGTACAGCTCAGAACAAGACCTGGAAAGACATTGGACTGGATGCTTCTGAAGAGAGATACGATGCCCATGCCTGCCCGAGCTCCCGAGTCGATGGTCCGAGGGCATTGGCACCTGGCCGAGGAACTGAGAGTCCTAAGAGGCTAAGAGGGATACCAGGGTTTTTGGTAGGCCCCTTGAAGGGCTAAGGCAAAAGACATGAAACAAAGAGTGCGCAACAAACGAGGGACACGACAAGCACCGGGACTGCTCTGCCCTGCACACCTCAGTGGAGAGATCAAAAGGGAGACTTTCCCTGTAGGAAGCCTAAGGGGCCGCTTCTTGGATGGCCCCGTCTCCAAACCCCCGCCCGGTGGAAAGCCGACCCGGCCCCCCGCTTTCGTCCCCTCCGTGGCTCGGAGCCCTCCACTTATCTCTCAGACATCTGGAGATGCAGAATCCTGGCAGGTGAAAAGGAAGGCCGCCTCTCCCTCAGGGAAATTCCTGCTAACACCAGGTTGCTCTCTCTTAGTCAGCTGCAATAAAGAAAAGCAAACATCACTGTGTGGTCTTAGCACCGCATCGCCCAAAACCGAACAATTCTGCTACCCACCGCCTCTTGAGAACGCCTGGGTGCTCGGGCCCGCTGCCTCGGCCGTGCTTGGAGGGTGATGGCATCGTCAGGGGGTAGGTCTGGATTAAGAGCAGACAAGGGATTTGACATTGCTGATACTTGAGAGGACGCTCGCTCCTCCTCTCCTCCCTGCCTCCCCGACTCCTCAGCCGTTATCAAAAAGACTACCTGGAAAGCAGCTTCAAACGGAGAAATCGAGGCTTGATCACACAGTCCTGTAATGCTTCTGAAGGGCTCCAAAGAGAGGGACCCGGTCCATCACCTCATTGGAGAAGGGACTTCAGCATAATGACAGCAGACTGCCTAAAACAGACAAAAATACAACCTTAGAGTTGCACCAGATATTGAGACCTGAGTGATAACAGCTGCTTCCATCCACCGGACAATGCTCACCTGGGCCGCTTCACCTGGACTGCCAATATCCCTCTTTACCTCCTAAAAAAAAAGACAAAAAACAACGCTGTAACACAGTCATCATTTACACTGCCCCGGCAAAGGCAAACTGGGACTGACTTAAGCACATACCCTCTTGGCTGCTGGTATCCACGACCGGGACATTTCACAAGCGGGCCACCTAAAAATAAGAAAACAAACAGCAGATATTAGATTTTCACCAGAAACTGAGACCTGAGCAACAGCAACCGGTTCTGTCCGCAGATCAATGCTCACCTTGCACGCTTCACCTTCACCGCCAACATCCTGCTTTACCTCCTAAAAATAGAGACAAAGAAACAGGCAGTAACAAGGGCACCAATTACACTGGCCCTGCAAAGACAAACTGCAACTGACGTAAGCTGACACCTACCTGGCCGCTGGAATCCACAAACAGGACATCTCAAAACCAGACCACCTGAAAAAAAAAAAAAACCCAACAGTGAATGGTTACAGTTGCACAAGAAATTGACACCGGAGAAATAACAACTGCTTCTGTTCACCGGTCCATGCTCACCTTGCCCGCTTCTTCTGGACTGCCAATATCCTGCATTAGCTCCTAAAAACAAAGACAAAGGTCAGGGCTGTAACAGAGGCACCATTTACACCTCCCCTGCAAAGACCGACTCAGACTGACCTTCTCGGGAGAACCGACTCCACCGATAGGGGTTGCTCTGCCACAGGTTTAATCAGTCTGCATCTGAAAGAAAGTTAGGACAAAAGTCAAAGGGCGGAAGGATAACTTGACAGCACCAGGCATCTTGTGTCAATCTACAGATAGAACCTAGAAGCCAATAGACCCCGCACTTCAAATTTGTCCTATTACCCCTACACCCAGCTGTGCTACAGGGCAGGGCAGAGCAGCGCTGGGCCAAATACACACCCACACCCGTGACGCAAGACGCAACAAACGAGGAGACACGACAGGGAAAGAAAAAATCTCGAAGAGAGGAATGACCCTGAGGACCGAGAGAACTCGGGAGGAGATGATCGAGGTAAGACGGATGGAGAGCTGACCGGGCTCAGAGAAACCTGCAGGAAAAAAGACACTAAGGGGATGACTTATCCCAAGAACTGCAAAGATGGACGCTCGAGAATGCTCCGGTCAGAATCCTCTCCCTAGCTTTGCATCCTTACAAGTCCTAATCCACCGGAATGGATCGTGGTGGTGCTTGGCTGTCAGTACAGCTCAGAACAAGACCTGAAAAGACAGTAAACTGGATGCTTCTGAAAATAAATGCGATTCCCATGCTGGCCTGAGCTCCCGAGTCGATGGTTTGATGGTATCGGCGCCTGGCCGAGGAACTGAGGGACCGGAGATGCTAAAAATGATGCCGGGATTTTGATGGCCCCTTGAAAAGCCACAGAAAATGACATGAAATTGAAGACACTCAAAAGACACAGAGTGCACAACAGACAACTGACAGGACATGCACCGGGACTGGACTGCCCTGCACCACAGCATTGGGATCAAAATTAATGCTTCCCCTTGACAGCTAACGGGATCGCTGAGTGGGGCTGGACGACGCTGCGCGCCGGACCGCACGATGCGGACGGGGACCGTTCTGCCTTGCGTGCCCCGTAGTTACTATTGAAGTATAGCCGTTCCCTTCGGCTGTCCTAAGTGGCCCCTTAAGGGACACCCCTGTCCCCTCTGGTAGCTGTTAAACCGGACCCATAAATTTCTGACACCCCTGTCGTCCTATCTCGAGGCCGTGGCCCCTGACTTATCTTTGAGATGACCGGTAAGGTGAATCCACGTTGGACTGGAAATAAGTCTGTCTCAGAAGGCCCTCCGATCGCCGATTAGCCTCTTAGCTAAGAAAAAGAAAAATTAAAATCGATGCGCGAATTTAGCGGCACGTGCGCCGAATCCCGAGGGGGCGGCCGCTCGCCCTCGCCTAAGCGTGCCCGGGTCCTCGAGTCTGTGGCTTCGTCCCGCATCTAAGCCTAGGGCTGTTACAATGTCCGGTACCTGAGTTAGCAGGGGGCAAAACTGTAGGGCAGGTCTGTGAGCAAAACTTAGGTGCTCACATTTACGTATCTTAGGTGCTCTTCTGTGCTATAAGACGCATAAATGCAGCTGCTATTACTTGCAAAAAAGCCTTGGGGGAGGCCCTCAAATACAGGTCGTTCCTCATTTTGCTGCCTTCAAAACCTGCTAACTCTCAACCGGGTACCCTGAACGTGGTCCTCGCCTTACCGATCGGAAGCCTGGATCTCGGTCGTTGCCTCTGACGTGTACAGTAGCCCTTTTGAGGTGACAAATCTTCTGAAAGAATCTGGAAGATCGTGCTGGATGTGACCTATAACTTCAGGAGTAGTGCTCCTCCTAAAAGAAAATGAGAACAAACCCAGAAATTACAAAAGCGCCTTTCCTCCCCTGAAGGTGCAAACAAAACCCCTGAACTTAAATACTCCCTGTATTTGATAGCATCTTCTTTGTAGTGTCCTCAAAGCTCCTGTTATTTGTAGGTGCCCAAAAACACCTAACAAAAATAAGCTAATAGAGCCTCTTCGCTGAAATGAGAGGAGAGCTCTTACCCTGGCTGATTCCCAGGAGGGAATGAAGCCCCTTGGCAAAAGCTGGGGTTAATATACCCCTGATTGGGCCCGCGCCTCGTTCCCAGAATGCCCGGGAAAAGGGAGGAGGCAACTCCCACGGGGTATAAAAGCTCTCGAAGGAGCTGCAGCTGTTTGGCTCCTCTGACTCAAATGCAAGGTAAGTACAGGGCTTGATAGAGAAAAAAACTCCTTGGGGTAATAATGCTATTTTTCTGTTTTGGCTGTAATGACTTCAGGCTAGAGGGCAAAAATAAAACTTAGCGTTTTAGTAACATAGCAAGATAGTAATTTGGGTAATTTGCTGTTGACGGGGGTAATTATTCCTGGGTGACTGCAATTAGTATTCCACAAGTGACTAAGTAGGATGACAAAGAACAGTAAGATTATGAATGGTGTAAGGCTCATTAGCACCTCTAAGTAAGTATATCAATGTATTAATTACAAAGGAGAAAAAGAATAAACTCCCAGGTGGTGTTAAGCTTATATATACGCCTGGATTGCTCCCGTCTGAGATAGGTGTTACCGGGGTACCCGTTCGAGTGCAACTGAAGTCCAATTTTAAATCCTTAAAATGCTGAAAAAGGCACGGGTTCCTTCAATTTAAAATTAGCATATGGGCAGTTACCTCTGCTTAAACTGTGACGTGGAAAATAAATGGCTTGTGCCCCTTAACTTAATCTCCTAAAATTTTTGGAAAAGAGGAGTTTCCTTCAGTTTAAGTCTCTCCAGGGAGGAGAAAAAAGGGGAGTGTTCCCTAAAATTCAAGCCCTTAAAAAGCAGAGACAGCTAGGCCCCTCTGAACTAGCACCTCCCCACAGGGGTGTGCCCAGGAAACCCTCTGAAGACAGGGGGCATTGTGGGATGAGGTCGAGAAAGGTCCCGCAGATTGTTCGTTCCCCTGCGTGACCCTTCGTCTGCCTGTGAAACGCTGGGGTGCTAGGCTTCCGTTCTGTGGGAGAGAACTGTTCTTCTTGTGGCCGGTGGCCGAGATGGAAGTTCTATCCCCAGAATTCCTTCCCAGAAGTCCTAAGTTTGTAATTATTTAGGAAATTTTTCCCAGACTGTAAGCAATTACCAGAAATATTTACTTAGGAATCCTTACTGAATGGTGTTTCTGTTGAGGTCTTCTACGTGTCCCTTAAGGAGCCAGGGGGGTTGCCAGGTGACTTATGTCTAATCCTGACCGGCCCGGAGCAAACCGGAGTCCTGCTGCCGGTGGCTGGTCCACCCTAAATTACAGTAACATATTAATGTAATTTATAAAAATTCCCTTTGCCTACTAAACAAATTTTCCAGGATGATCCAGGGAAGAGATCTGCTCCATCCTTAGTTTGGCAAATGCCAGTTCTGAGATCCATCTAGGCAGAAAACTACTACAAGTATTTGCTTGGTTTTTACTACATCTAGCTGTATGATGAAAATAGATTAATGGTCATTAGGTAAAACCTTTTCAGAGGGCAAAATATTTCACACAGATCCCATTTTGACAGTATGGCAGTTTTGGGGATTAGGAATCCCATCCATAGAAGACATCAAAGAAATGATACTTTGCAAATTGATATTTAGAAATTGTCTTAGAGATGTTATAACTTAACATTCTAACATTATGAAATAGAATGGTTTTGGCATGTTGAAACTGGGTGATTCTGGTATTCCAGAACCCATCCCGTATTTTGCAATGGAGACTTTGAAACGTACATGTTTAATACTTTGAAACCGGGTGAACACCTATATGAAATCCAGGCAGAGTAATGTTTTGGAATCTAGATGGAGAAAGATGAGGGTTGTAGCAATGTTGCAAGCAGATTGACGGACATCTTATAAAAACGACATGTAACTGCTTTCAAATTAGGGGAGTTACTTTTTTCAATCTAGGGCAGGCAGGATTTTTAGGGTCAGAGGAGAAGTCTCCCTCCAAAAATTAGCAATAGAAGAATATTTCACCCAAACCCAATAAACCGAAACTAGGATGCAGGGAGGGTACATACTACCAACGGACTATAAAAACAGACATCAGGACCCTAAGGGGGTGACTTAACTCTCCCACAAAAAGAACATCCAGTCAAGTCTAAGGCATTCTACATGGAACTAGACTTCTGGAAAATAGAATTCTGAATGCATCAGCATTGTCCCAAGACCCATGCTACTAGAAGCAGAATCCCAGACTGGCCGTGGAGTGCCAATCACCTCCTAAAAACTGAAATCAGGAATGTGATCGGGTGAGTCCAGCTTGCCACAGAAAAGGGCCACCGATCTTGAACAGAGCGCTATGCCCAGGAGTGGACTTATGCCATCTACAATTCTAAACATACCTGCACTTCTCCCAGAGCCAAGCTGCCAGAAGCTGGAACCCTAACTGTCCTTGGAGTGCCAAATGTCTCCTACAACCGAACATTACGAACTTCGAGAAGTGAGTTTATGTTCCATCAGAAGAGAACCACCGTTCCTGCACAGAACTCTCAGCCACGGAGTGGGCTGCTAAATGATAAAATTAAGTTCAGCACAGGACATCTGCCAGATCCAAGCTCCCAGAAGCTGGAACCCTTACTGTCCTTGGAGTGCCAAATCTATCCTATGAACTGACATCAGGAGCCTGATGGGGAGAGTTTAGGTTCCCACGAATGACAGCCACCTTTCCTTCAGAGAGCTCTGTGCCCGGGAGTGGGCTTCTGCCACTTAGAATTCTGAACACCACACTTACTCCCAGATCCACGCTGTCAGTAGATGGAACCGTGGCTCCCATTAGACGATCAAATGCCTCCTTAAAACTGAAAATCTGAACCAGGAGAGTGTGCTTAGTATCCCCAGAAAAGGGGACAACGTTCCTGCACAGAGCTCTGAGCCAAGGAGTGAGCTTCTGCAACTTGAAAGTCGGAACACTGCTGCACTTGTCCCATGGCCAAGCTGCTAGAATTGGGAGCCCCAACTGTCCTTCAAGTGCCAAATGTCTCCTACCACCTGACATGAGGAACCTGGTGCGGCCAGTTTAGCTTCCCACCGAACAGAGCCACCGCTGCTGCACAGAACTCCCTGCCCCGGAGTGGGCTTCTGCCTGCTAAAAATAAGTTCAGCACGAAACTTCTGCCAGATCCAAGCTGCCAGAAACTGGAACCCTTACTGTCCTTGGAGTGCCAAATGTCTCCTACAACCTGACATTAGGAACTTAGGGAGTGAATTCAGCTTCCCCCAAAAGAGATCCACTGTTCCTGCAAATAGCTCTGTTCCCCGGAGTGGGCTTCTGCCACTTGAAAGTCAGAACACTGCTGCACTTCTCCCATGGCCAAGCTGCTAGAATCTGGAGCCCCAACTGTCCTTCGAGTGCGAAATGTCTCCTACCACCTGACATGAGGAACCTGGTGCGGGCAGTTTAGCTTCCCACCGAACAGAGCCACAGCTGCTGAACAGAACTCCTAGCCCCAGAGTGGGCTTCTGCCTACTAAAAATAAGTTCAGCACAGGATATCTGCCAGATCCAAGCTGCCAGATGCTGGAACCCTAACTGTCCTTGGAGGGCCAAATGTCTCCAACAACCTGACATCAGGAACCTGATGAGGTGAGTCCAGATTCCCACACAAAAGGGGTGACACTTCCTGCACAGAACTATCTGCCCCAGAGTGGGCTGCGAACTGATAAAATTAAGTTCAGCACAGGACATCTGCCAGATCCAAGCTCCCAGATGCTGGAACACTTACTGTCCTTGGAGGGCCAAATCTATCCTATAAACTGAAATCAGGAGCCTCATCGGGGGAGTTTAGTTTCTCACAGAAAAGACCCACCGTTGCTGCACAGAACTCTCTGCCCTGGAGTGGGCTTCTGCCTGCTAAAAATAAGTTCAGCATAGGATATCTGCCAGATCCAAGCTGCCAGAAGCTGAAACGCTTACTGTCCTTGGAGTGCAAAATGTCTCCTACAACCTGACATTATGAACTTCGGGGGGTGAGTTTAGTTTCCCACAGAAGAGAGCCACTGTTCCTGCACAGCGCTCTGTGCCCGGGAGTGGGCTTCTGCCACTTAGAATTCTGAACAGTGTACTTACTCCCACAACCAAGCCGCCATGAAGCTGAAACCCGGGCTGCCCTTAGACTGCCAAACACCTCCTGCAAATTGACATCAGGAACTTGGAGGGGTGAGTTTAGCTTCCCACAGAAGAGATCCACTGTTCCTGCACAGAGCACTGTGCCCGGGAGTGGGCTTCTGCCACTTTCAATTCGGAACACTGCTGCATTTCTCCCACAGCCAATCTCCCAGAAGCTGAAACCCTTACTATCCTGCGAGTGCCAAATGTCTCCTACAACCTGACATCAGGAACCTGATGGGCTCAGTTTAGACTCCCACAGAAAAGGGGCGACAGTTCCTGCACAAAGCCCTCTGCCCCTGGGTGGGCTTCTGCCTGCTAAAAATAAGTTCAGCACGAAACTTCTGCCAGATCCAAGCTGCCAGAAACTGGAACCCTTACTGTCCTTGGAGTGCCAAATGTCTCCTACAACCTGACATTAGGAACTTAGGGAGTGAATTCAGCTTCCCCCAAAAGAGATCCACTGTTCCTGCAAATAGCTCTGTTCCCCGGAGTGGGCTTCTGCCACTTGAAAGTCAGAACACTGCTGCACTTCTCCCATGGCCAAGCTGCTAGAATCTGGAGCCCCAACTGTCCTTCGAGTGCGAAATGTCTCCTACCACCTGACATGAGGAACCTGGTGCGGGCAGTTTAGCTTCCCACCGAACAGAGCCACAGCTGCTGAACAGAACTCCTAGCCCCAGAGTGGGCTTCTGCCTACTAAAAATAAGTTCAGCACAGGATATCTGCCAGATCCAAGCTGCCAGATGCTGGAACCCTAACTGTCCTTGGAGGGCTAAATGTCTCCTACAACCTGAAATGAAGGACTTGGAGGGGTGAGTTTAGTTTCCCACAGAAGAGAGCCACTGTTTCTGCACAGAACTCTCGGCCCCGAAGTGGGGTTCTGCCTGCTAAATATAAATTCAGCACAGGATATCTGCCAGATCCAAGCTTTCAGAAGTTGGAACTCTAACTGTCCTTGGAGGGCCAAATGTCTCCTACAACCTGACATTAGGAACGTAGAGGGGTGAGTTTAGCTTCCTAAAGAAGAGAGCCACCGTTCCTGCACAGAACTCTCTGCCCTGCAGTGGGCTGCAAACTGATAAAATTAAGTTCAGCACAGGACATCTGCCAGATCCAAGCTGCCAGAAGCTGAAACGCTTACTGCCCATGGAGTGCCAAATCTATCCTATGAACTGAAATCAGGACCCTGATGGGGACAGTTTAGCTTCCCACGAATGACAGCCACCTTTCCTTCAGAGAGCTCTGTGCCCCGGACTAGGCTTCTGCCACTTAGAATTCTGAACACCACACTTACTCCCAGATGCACGCTGTCAGTACCTGGAAGCCTGGCTCCCCTTAGACTGCCAAATGGCTCCTTAAAACAGACAATCTGAACCAGGGGGGTGTGTTTAGTTTCCCCAGAAAAGGGGACACCGTTCCTGCACAGAGCTCTGAGCCCAGCAGTAGGCTTCTGCCACTTAAAATTCTGGACACTGCTGCACTTCTCCCATGGCCAAGCTGCCAGAATCTGGAGCCCTAACCGTCCTTCGAGTGCGAAATGTCTCCTACCACCTGACATGAGGAACCTGGTGCGGGCAGTTTAGCTTCCCACCGAACAGAGCCACCACTGCTGCAAAGAACTCCCTGCCCCGGAGTGGGCTTCTGCCTGCTAAAAGTAAGTTCAGCACGAAACTTCTGCCAGATCCAAGCATCCAGAAGCTGGAACCCTTACTGTCCTTGGAGTGCCAAATGTCTCCTACAGCCTGACATCAGGAACCTGCTGGGGTGAGTTTAGTTTCCCACAGAAAAGACCCACCGTTCCTGCACAGAGCTCTGTGCCCGGGAGTGGGCTTCTGCCACTTAGAATTCTGAACAGTGCACATTACTCCTAGAACCAAGCTGTCAGAAGCTGGAACCCTAACTGTCCTTGGAGTGCCCAATGTCTCCTACAACCTGACATTAGGAACTTCGGGGGGTGAGTATAGCTTCCCACAGAAGAGAGCCACTGTTCCTGCACAGAGCTCTGTGCCCCGGAGTGGGCTTCTGCCACTTAGAATTCTGAACAGTGTACTTACTCCCACAACCAAGCTGCCATGAAGCTGAAACCCTAGCTGCCCTTAGACTGCCAAACACCCCCTGCAAACTGACATCAGGAACTTGGAGGGGTGAGTTTAGCTTCCTAAAGAAGAGAGCCACCGTTCCTGCACAGAACTCTCAGCCACGGAGTGGGCTGCTAACTGATAAAAATAAGTTCAGCACAGGACTTCTGCCAGATCCAAGCATCCAGAAGCTGGAACCCTTACTGTCCTTGGAGTGCCAAATGTCTCCTACAGCCTGACATCAGGAACCTGCTGGGGTGAGTTTAGTTTCCCACAGAAAAGACCCACAGTTCCTGCACAGAGCTCTGTGCCAGGGAGTGGGGTTCTGCCACTTAGAATTCTGAACAGTGCACATTACTCCCAGAACTAAGCTGTCAGAAGCTGGAACCCTAACTGTCCTTGGAGTGCCCAATGTCTCCTACAACCTGACATTAGGAACTTAGTCGGTGAGTATAGCTTCCCACAGAAGAGAGCCACCGTTCCTGCACAGAGCTCTGTGCCCGGGACTGGGCTTCTGCCACTTAGAATTCTGAACAGTGTACTTACTCCCACAACCAAGCTGCCATGAAGCTGAAACCCTAGCTGCCCTTAGACTGCCAAACATCCCCTGCAAACTGACATCAGGAACTTGGAGGGGTGAGTTTAGCTTTCCACAGAAAAGACCCACCGTTCCTGCACAGAACTCTCTGCCACGGAGTGGGCTGCTAACTGATAAAAATAAGTTCAGCACAGGACTTCGGCCAGATCCAAGCATCCAGAAGCTGGAACCCTTTCTGTCCTTGGAGTGCCAAATGTCTCCTACAGCCTGACATCAGGAACCTGCTGGGGTGAGTTTAGTTTCCCACAGAAAAGACCCACCGTTCCTGCACAGAGCTCTGTGCCCCGGAGTGGGCTTCTGCCACTTAGAATTCTGAACACTGCTGCACTTCTCCCATAGCCAAGCTCCAAGAAGCTGGAAACCTAACTGTCCTTGGAGTGCCAAATGTCTCCTACAACCTGACATTAGGAACCTGATGCAGTGAGTCCAGATTCCCACAGAAAAGGAGCAACGCTTCCTGCACAGAGCCCTCTGACCAAGAGAGGGCGACTGCCTGCTAAAAATAAATTCAGCACAGGATATCTGCCAGATCCAAGCTCCCAGAAGCTGGAACCCTAACTGTCCTTGGAGTGCCCAATGTCTCCTACAACCTGACATTAGGAACTTAGTCGGTCAGTATAGCTTCCCACAGAAAAGACCCACCGTTCCTGCACAGAACTCTCGGCCACGGAGTGCGCTGCTAACTGATAAAAATAAGTTCAGCACAGGACTTCTGCCAAATCCAAGCATCCAGAAGCTGGAACCCTAACTGTCCTTGGAGTGCCCAATGTCTCCTACAACCTGACATTAGGAACTTAGTCGGTGAGTATAGCTTCCCACAGAAGAGAGCCACTGTTCCTGCACAGAGTTCTGTGCCCGGAAGTGGGCTTCTGCCACTTAGAATTCTGAACAGTGTACTTACTCCCACAACCAAGCTGCCATGAAGCTGAAACCCTAGCTGCCCTTAGACTGCCAAACACCTTCTGCAAACTGACATCAGGAACTTGGAGGGGTGAGTTTAGCTTTCCACAGAAAAGACCCACCGTTCCTGCACAGAACTCTCGGCCACGGAGTCGGCTGCGAACTGAAAAAAATAAGTTCTGCACAGGACTTCTGCCAGATCCAAGCATCCAAAAGCTGGAACCCTAACTGTCCTGCGAGTGCCCAATGTCTCCTACAACCTGACATTAGGAACTTAGTCGGTGAGTATAGCTTCCCACAGAAGAGAGCCACTGTTCCTGCACAGAGCTCTGTACCCGGGAGTAAGCTTCTGCCACTTACAATTCTGAACAGTGTACTCACTCCCACAACCAAGCTGCCATGAAGCTGAAACCCTAGCTGCCCTTAGACTGCCAAACACCCCCTGCAAACTGACATCAGGAACTTGGAGGGGTGAGTTTAGCTTTCCACAGAAAAGACCCACCGTTCCTGCACAGAACTCTCGGCCACGGAGTGCGCTGCTAACTGATAAAAATAAGTTCAGCACAGGACTTCTGCCAGATCCAAGCATCCAGAAGCTGGAACCGTTACTGGCCTTGGAGTGCCAAATGGCTCCTACAGCCTGACATCAGGAACCTGCTGGGGTGAGTTTAGTTTCCCACAGAAAAGACCCACAGTTCCTGCACAGAGCTCTGTGTCCCGGAGTGGGCTTCTGCCACTTAGAATTCTGAACAGTGCACATTACTCCCAGAACCAAGCTGTCAGAAGCTGGAACCCTAACTGTCCTTGGAGTGCCCAATGTCTCCTACAACCTGACATTAGGAACGTAGTCGGTGAGTATAGCTTCCCACAGAAAAGACCCACCGTTCCTGCACAGAACTCTCGGCCACGGAGTGGGCTGCTAACTGATAAAAATAAGTTCAGCACAGGACTTCTGCCAGATCCAAGCATCCAGAAGCTGGAACCCTAACTGGCCTTGGAGTGCCAAATGTCTCCTACAGCCTGACATCACGAACTTAGTCGGTGAGTATAGCTTCCCACAGAAGAGAGCCACTGTTCCTGCACAGAGCTCTGTGCCCGGGAGTGGGCTTCTGCCACTTAGAATTCTGAACAGTGTACTTACTCCCACAACCAAGCTGCCATGAAGCTGAAACCCTAGCTGCCCTTAGACTGCCAAACACCCCCTGCCAACTGACATCAGGAACTTGGAGGGGTGAGTTTAGCTTTCCACAGAAAAGACCCACCATTCCTACACAGAGCTCTGGGCCACGCAGTGGGCTGCGAACTGAAAAAAATAAGTTCAGCACAGGACTTCTGCCAGATCCAAGCATCCAGAAGCTGGAACCCTAACTGTCCTTGGAGTGCCCAATGTCTCCTACAGCCTGACATTAGGAACTTAGTCGGTGAGTATAGCTTCCCACAGAAGAGAGCCACTGTTCCTGCACAGAGCTCTGTGCCCGGGACTGGGCTTCTGCCACTTAGAATTCTGAACAGTGTACTTACTGCCACAACCAAGCTGCCATGAAGCTGAAACCCTAGCTGCCCTTAGACTGCCAAACACCTCCTGCAAACCGACATCAAGAACTTGGAGGAGTGACTTTAACTTCCCACAGAAGAGATCCACCGTTCCTGCACAGAGCTCTGTGCCCCGGAGTGGGCTTCTGCCACTTAGAATTCTGAACAGTGCACATTACGCCCAGAACCAAGCTGTCAGAAGCTGGAACCCTAACTGTCCTTGGAGTGCCCAATGTCTCCTACAACCTGACATTAGGAACGTAGTCGGTGAGTATAGCTTCCCACAGAAAAGACCCACCGTTCCTGCACAGAACTCTCGGCCACGGAGTGCGCTGCTAACTGATAAAAATAAGTTCAGCACAGGACTTCTGCCAGATCCAAGCATCCAGAAGCTGGAACCCTTACTGGCCTTGGAGTGCCAAATGGCTCCTACAGCCTGACATCAGGAACCTGCTGGGGTGAGTTTAGTTTCCCACAGAAAAGACCCACCATTCCTACACAGAGCTCTGTGCCCCGGAGTGGGCTTCTGCCACTTAGAATTCTGAACAGTGCACATTACTCCCACAACAAAGCTGTCAGAAGCTGGAACCCTAACTGTCCTTGGAGTGCCCAATGTCTCCTACAACCTGACATTAGGAACTTAGTCGGTGAGTATAGCTTCCCACAGAAAAGACCCACCGCTCCTGCACAGAGCTCTGTGCCCGGGAGTGGGCTTCTGCCACTTAGAATTCTGAACAGTGTACTTACTCCCACAACCAAGCTGCCATGAAGCTGAAACCCAAGCTGCCCTTAGACTGCCAAACACCCCCTTCAAACTGACATCAGGAATTTGGAGGGGTGAGTTTAGCTTTCCACAGAAATGACCCACCGTTCCTGCACAGAACTCTCGGCCACGGAGTGGGCTGTGAACTGAAAAAAATAAGTTCTGCACAGGACTTCTGCCAGATCCAAGCATCCAAAAGCTGGAACCCTAACTGTCCTGCGAGTGCCCAATGTCTCCTACACCCTGACATTAGGAACTTAGTCGGTGAGTATAGCTTCCCACAGAAGAGAGCCACTGTTCCTGCACAGAGCTCTGTGCCCCGGAGTGGGCTTCTGCCACTTAGAATTCTGAACCGTGTACTTACTCCCACAACCAAGCTGCCATGAAGCTGAAACCCTAGCTGCCCTTAGACTGCCAAACACCCCCTGCAAACTGACATCAGGAACTTGGAGGGGTGAGTTTAGCTTTCCACAGAAAAGACCCACCGTTCCTGCACAGAACTCTCGGCCACGGAGTGCGCTGCTAACTGATAAAAATAAGTTCAGCACAGGACTTCTGCCAGATCCAAGCATCCAGAAGCTGGAACCCTTACTGGCCTTGGAGTGCCAAATGGCTCCTACAGCCTGACATCAGGAACCTGCTGGGGTGAGTTTAGTTTCCCACAGAAAAGACCCACAGTTCCTACACAGAGCTCTGTGCCCCGGAGTGGGCTTCTGCCACTTAGAATTCTGAACAGTGCACATTACTCCCACAACAAAGCTGTCAGAAGCTGGAACCCTAACTGTCCTTGGAGTGCCCAATGTCTCCTACAACCTGACATTAGGAACTTAGTCGGTGAGTATAGCTTCCCACAGAAAAGACCCACCGTTCCTGCACAGAACTCTCGGCCACGGAGTGCGCTGCTAACTGATAAAAATAAGTTCAGCACAGGACTTCTGCCAGATCCAAGCATCCAGAAGCTGGAACCCTTACTGGCCTTGGAGTGCCAAATGTCTCCTACAGCCTGACATCAGGAACCTGCTGGGGTGAGTTTTTTTTCCCACAGAAAAGACCCACAGTTCCTGCACAGAGCTGTGTGCCCGGGAGTGGGCTTCTGCCACTTAGAATTCTGAACAGTGCACATTACGCCCAGAACCAAGCTGTAAGAAGTTGGAACGCTAACTGTCCTGGGAGTGCCCAATGTCTCCTAAAACCTGCCATTAGGAACTTAGGGGGTGAGTATAGCTTCCCACAGAAGAGAGCCACTGTTCCTGCACAGAGTTCTGTGCCCGGAAGTGGGCTTCTGCCACTTAGAATTCTGAACACTGCTGCACTTCTCCCATAGCCAAGCTCCCAGAAGCTGGAACCCTAACTGTCCTTGGAGTGCCCAATGTCTCCTACAACCTGACATTAGGAACTTAGTCGGTGAGTATAGCTTCCCACAGAAGAGAGCCACTGTTCCTGCACAGAGCTCTGTACCCGGGAGTAAGCTTCTGCCACTTACAATTCTGAACAGTGTACTCACTCCCACAACCAAGCTGCCATGAAGCTGAAACCCTAGCTGCCCTTAGACTGCCAAACACCCCCTGCAAACTGACATCAGGAACTTGGAGGGGTGAGTTTAGCTTTCCACAGAAAAGACCCACCGTTCCTGCACAGAACTCTCGGCCACGGAGTGCGCTGCTAACTGATAAAAATAAGTTCAGCACAGGACTTCTGCCAGATCCAAGCATCCAGAAGCTGGAACCCTTACTGGCCTTGGAGTGCCAAATGTCTCCTACAGCCTGACATCAGGAACCTGCTGGGGTGAGTTTTGTTTCCCACAGAAAAGACCCACAGTTCCTGCACAGAGCTGTGTGCCCGGGAGTGGGCTTCTGCCACTTAGAATTCTGAACAGTGCACATTACGCCCAGAACCAAGCTGTAAGAAGTTGGAACGCTAACTGTCCTTGGAGTGCCCAATGTCTCCTAAAACCTGCCATTAGGAACTTAGGGGGTGAGGATAGCTTCCCACAGAAGAGAGCCACTGTTCCTGCACAGAGTTCTGTGCCCGGAAGTGGGCTTCTGCCACTTAGAATTCTGAACAGTGTACTTACTCCCACAACCAAGCTGCCATGAAGCTGAAACCCTAGCTGCCCTTAGACTGCCAAACACCCCCTGCAAACTGACATCAGGAACTTGGAGGGGTGAGTTTAGCTTTCCACAGAAAAGACCCACCGTTCCTGCACAGAACTCTCGGCCACGGAGTGGGCTGCGAACTGAAAAAAATAAGTTCTGCACAGGACTTCTGCCAGATCCAAGCATCCAAAAGCTGGAACCCTAACTGTCCTTGGAGTGCCCAATGTCTCCTACAACCTGACATTAGGAACTTAGTCGGTGAGTATAGCTTCCCACAGAAGAGAGCCACTGTTCCTGCACAGAGCTCTGTACCCGGGAGTGGGCTTCTGCCACTTACAATTCTGAACAGTGTACTCACTCCCACAACCAAGCTGCCATGAAGCTGAAACCCTAGCTGCCCTTAGACTGCCAAACACCCCCTGCAAACTGACATCAGGAACTTGGAGGGGTGAGTTTAGCTTTCCACAGAAAAGACCCACCGTTCCTGCACAGAACTCTCGGCCACGGAGTGCGCTGCTAACTGATAAAAATAAGTTCAGCACAGGACTTCTGCCAGATCCAAGCATCCAGAAGCTGGAACCCTTACTGGCCTTGGAGTGCCAAATGGCTCCTACAGCCTGACATCAGGAACCTGCTGGGGTGAGTTTAGTTTCCCACAGAAAAGACCCACAGTTCCTGCACAGAGCTCTGTGTCCCGGAGTGGGCTTCTGCCACTTAGAATTCTGAACAGTGCACATTACTCCCAGAACCAAGCTGTCAGAAGCTGGAACCCTAACTGTCCTTGGAGTGCCCAATGTCTCCTACAACCTGACATTAGGAACGTAGTCGGTGAGTATAGCTTCCCACAGAAAAGACCCACCGTTCCTGCACAGAACTCTCGGCCACGGAGTGGGCTGCTAACTGATAAAAATAAGTTCAGCACAGGACTTCTGCCAGATCCAAGCATCCAGAAGCTGGAACCCTAACTGGCCTTGGAGCGCCAAATGTCTGCTACAGCCTGACATCACGAACTTAGTCGGTGAGTATAGCTTCCCACAGAAGAGAGCCACTGTTCCTGCACAGAGCTCTGTGCCCGGGAGTGGGCTTCTGCCACTTAGAATTCTGAACAGTGTACTTACTCCCACAACCAAGCTGCCATGAAGCTGAAACCCTAGCTGCCCTTAGACTGCCAAACACCCCCTGCCAACTGACATCAGGAACTTGGAGGGGTGAGTTTAGCTTTCCACAGAAAAGACCCACCATTCCTACACAGAGCTCTGGGCCACGCAGTGGGCTGCGAACTGAAAAAAATAAGTTCAGCACAGGACTTCTGCCAGATCCAAGCATCCAGAAGCTGGAACCCTAACTGTCCTTGGAGTGCCCAATGTCTCCTACAGCCTGACATTAGGAACTTAGTCGGTGAGTATAGCTTCCCACAGAAGAGAGCCACTGTTCCTGCACAGCGCTCTGTGCCCGGGACTGGGCTTCTGCCACTTAGAATTCTGAACAGTGTACTTACTGCCACAACCAAGCTGCCATGAAGCTGAAACCCTAGCTGCCCTTAGACTGCCAAACACCTCCTGCAAACCGACATCAGGAACTTGGAGGAGTGACTTTAACTTCCCACAGAAGAGATCCACTGTTCCTGCACAGAGCTCTGTGCCCCGGAGTGGGCTTCTGCCACTTAGAATTCTGAACAGTGTACTTACTCCCAGAACCAAGCTGCCATGAAGCTGAAACCCTAGCTGCCCTTAGACTGCCAAACACCCCCTGCAAACTGACATCAGGAACTTGGAGGGGTGAGTTTAGCTTCCCACAGAAGAGAGCCAATGTTCCTGCACAGAACTCTCGGCCACGGAGTGCGCTGCTAACTGATAAAAATAAGTTCAGCACAGGACTTCTGCCAGATCCAAGCATCCAGAAGCTGGAACCCTAACTGGCCTTGGAGCGCCAAATGTCTCCTACAGCCTGACATCAGGAACCTGCTGGGGTGAGTTTAGTTTCCCACAGAAAAGACCCACCATTCCTGCACAGAGCTCTGTGCCCGGGAGTGGGCTTCTGCCACTTAGAATTCTGAACAGTGCACATTACTCCCACAACCAAGCTGTCAGAAGCTGGAACCCTAACTGTCCTTGGAGTGCCCAATGTCTCCTACAACCTGACATTAGGAACTTAGTCGGTGAGTATAGCTTCCCACAGAAAAGACCCACCGTTCCTGCACAGAACTCTCGGCCACGGAGTGCGCTGCTAACTGATAAAAATAAGTTCAGCACAGGACTTCTGCCAGATCCAAGCATCCAGAAGCTGGAACCCTAACTGGCCTTGGAGTGCCAAATGTCTCCTACAGCCTGACATCAGGAACCTGCTGGGGGGAGTTTAGTTTCCCACAGAAGAGACCCACAGTTCCTGCACAGAGCTCTGTGCCCTGGAGTGGGATTCTGCCACTTAGAATTCTGAACAGTGCACATTACTCCCAGAACCAAGCTGTCAGAAGCTGGAACCCTAACTGTCCTTGGAGTGCCCAATGTCTCCTACAACCTGACATTAGGAACTTAGTCGGTGAGTATAGCTTCCCACAGAAAAGACCCACCGCTCCTGCACAGAGCTCTGTGCCCGGGAGTGGGCTTCTGCCACTTAGAATTCTGAACAGTGTACTTACTCCCACAACCAAGCTGCCATGAAGCTGAAACCCAAGCTGCCCTTAGACTGCCAAACACCCCCTTCAAACTGACATCAGGAATTTGGAGGGGTGAGTTTAGCTTTCCACAGAAATGACCCACCGTTCCTGCACAGAACTCTCGGCCACGGAGTGGGCTGTGAACTGAAAAAAATAAGTTCTGCACAGGACTTCTGCCAGATCCAAGCATCCAAAAGCTGGAACCCTAACTGTCCTGCGAGTGCCCAATGTCTCCTACACCCTGACATTAGGAACTTAGTCGGTGAGTATAGCTTCCCACAGAAGAGAGCCACTGTTCCTGCACAGAGCTCTGTGCCCCGGAGTGGGCTTCTGCCACTTAGAATTCTGAACCGTGTACTTACTCCCACAACCAAGCTGCCATGAAGCTGAAACCCTAGCTGCCCTTAGACTGCCAAACACCCCCTGCAAACTGACATCAGGAACTTGGAGGGGTGAGTTTAGCTTTCCACAGAAAAGACCCACCGTTCCTGCACAGAACTCTCGGCCACGGAGTGCGCTGCTAACTGATAAAAATAAGTTCAGCACAGGACTTCTGCCAGATCCAAGCATCCAGAAGCTGGAACCCTTACTGGCCTTGGAGTGCCAAATGGCTCCTACAGCCTGACATCAGGAACCTGCTGGGGTGAGTTTAGTTTCCCACAGAAAAGACCCACAGTTCCTACACAGAGCTCTGTGCCCCGGAGTGGGCTTCTGCCACTTAGAATTCTGAACAGTGCACATTACTCCCACAACAAAGCTGTCAGAAGCTGGAACCCTAACTGTCCTTGGAGTGCCCAATGTCTCCTACAACCTGACATTAGGAACTTAGTCGGTGAGTATAGCTTCCCACAGAAAAGACCCACCGTTCCTGCACAGAACTCTCGGCCACGGAGTGCGCTGCTAACTGATAAAAATAAGTTCAGCACAGGACTTCTGCCAGATCCAAGCATCCAGAAGCTGGAACCCTTACTGGCCTTGGAGTGCCAAATGTCTCCTACAGCCTGACATCAGGAACCTGCTGGGGTGAGTTTTTTTTCCCACAGAAAAGACCCACAGTTCCTGCACAGAGCTGTGTGCCCGGGAGTGGGCTTCTGCCACTTAGAATTCTGAACAGTGCACATTACGCCCAGAACCAAGCTGTAAGAAGTTGGAACGCTAACTGTCCTGGGAGTGCCCAATGTCTCCTAAAACCTGCCATTAGGAACTTAGGGGGTGAGTATAGCTTCCCACAGAAGAGAGCCACTGTTCCTGCACAGAGTTCTGTGCCCGGAAGTGGGCTTCTGCCACTTAGAATTCTGAACACTGCTGCACTTCTCCCATAGCCAAGCTCCCAGAAGCTGGAACCCTAACTGTCCTTGGAGTGCCCAATGTCTCCTACAACCTGACATTAGGAACTTAGTCGGTGAGTATAGCTTCCCACAGAAGAGAGCCACTGTTCCTGCACAGAGCTCTGTACCCGGGAGTGGGCTTCTGCCACTTACAATTCTGAACAGTGTACTCACTCCCACAACCAAGCTGCCATGAAGCTGAAACCCTAGCTGCCCTTAGACTGCCAAACACCCCCTGCAAACTGACATCAGGAACTTGGAGGGGTGAGTTTAGCTTTCCACAGAAAAGACCCACCGTTCCTGCACAGAACTCTCGGCCACGGAGTGCGCTGCTAACTGATAAAAATAAGTTCAGCACAGGACTTCTGCCAGATCCAAGCATCCAGAAGCTGGAACCCTTACTGGCCTTGGAGTGCCAAATGGCTCCTACAGCCTGACATCAGGAACCTGCTGGGGTGAGTTTAGTTTCCCACAGAAAAGACCCACAGTTCCTGCACAGAGCTCTGTGTCCCGGAGTGGGCTTCTGCCACTTAGAATTCTGAACAGTGCACATTACTCCCAGAACCAAGCTGTCAGAAGCTGGAACCCTAACTGTCCTTGGAGTGCCCAATGTCTCCTACAACCTGACATTAGGAACGTAGTCGGTGAGTATAGCTTCCCACAGAAAAGACCCACCGTTCCTGCACAGAACTCTCGGCCACGGAGTGGGCTGCTAACTGATAAAAATAAGTTCAGCACAGGACTTCTGCCAGATCCAAGCATCCAGAAGCTGGAACCCTAACTGGCCTTGGAGCGCCAAATGTCTGCTACAGCCTGACATCACGAACTTAGTCGGTGAGTATAGCTTCCCACAGAAGAGAGCCACTGTTCCTGCACAGAGCTCTGTGCCCGGGAGTGGGCTTCTGCCACTTAGAATTCTGAACAGTGTACTTACTCCCACAACCAAGCTGCCATGAAGCTGAAACCCTAGCTGCCCTTAGACTGCCAAACACCCCCTGCCAACTGACATCAGGAACTTGGAGGGGTGAGTTTAGCTTTCCACAGAAAAGACCCACCATTCCTACACAGAGCTCTGGGCCACGCAGTGGGCTGCGAACTGAAAAAAATAAGTTCAGCACAGGACTTCTGCCAGATCCAAGCATCCAGAAGCTGGAACCCTAACTGTCCTGCGAGTGCCCAATGTCTCCTACACCCTGACATTAGGAACTTAGTCGGTGAGTATAGCTTCCCACAGAAGAGAGCCACTGTTCCTGCACAGAGCTCTGTGCCCCGGAGTGGGCTTCTGCCACTTAGAATTCTGAACCGTGTACTTACTCCCACAACCAAGCTGCCATGAAGCTGAAACCCTAGCTGCCCTTAGACTGCCAAACACCCCCTGCAAACTGACATCAGGAACTTGGAGGGGTGAGTTTAGCTTTCCACAGAAAAGACCCACCGTTCCTGCACAGAACTCTCGGCCACGGAGTGCGCTGCTAACTGATAAAAATAAGTTCAGCACAGGACTTCTGCCAGATCCAAGCATCCAGAAGCTGGAACCCTTACTGGCCTTGGAGTGCCAAATGGCTCCTACAGCCTGACATCAGGAACCTGCTGGGGTGAGTTTAGTTTCCCACAGAAAAGACCCACAGTTCCTACACAGAGCTCTGTGCCCCGGAGTGGGCTTCTGCCACTTAGAATTCTGAACAGTGCACATTACTCCCACAACAAAGCTGTCAGAAGCTGGAACCCTAACTGTCCTTGGAGTGCCCAATGTCTCCTACAACCTGACATTAGGAACTTAGTCGGTGAGTATAGCTTCCCACAGAAAAGACCCACCGTTCCTGCACAGAACTCTCGGCCACGGAGTGCGCTGCTAACTGATAAAAATAAGTTCAGCACAGGACTTCTGCCAGATCCAAGCATCCAGAAGCTGGAACCCTTACTGGCCTTGGAGTGCCAAATGTCTCCTACAGCCTGACATCAGGAACCTGCTGGGGTGAGTTTTTTTTCCCACAGAAAAGACCCACAGTTCCTGCACAGAGCTGTGTGCCCGGGAGTGGGCTTCTGCCACTTAGAATTCTGAACAGTGCACATTACGCCCAGAACCAAGCTGTAAGAAGTTGGAACGCTAACTGTCCTGGGAGTGCCCAATGTCTCCTAAAACCTGCCATTAGGAACTTAGGGGGTGAGTATAGCTTCCCACAGAAGAGAGCCACTGTTCCTGCACAGAGTTCTGTGCCCGGAAGTGGGCTTCTGCCACTTAGAATTCTGAACACTGCTGCACTTCTCCCATAGCCAAGCTCCCAGAAGCTGGAACCCTAACTGTCCTTGGAGTGCCCAATGTCTCCTACAACCTGACATTAGGAACTTAGTCGGTGAGTATAGCTTCCCACAGAAGAGAGCCACTGTTCCTGCACAGAGCTCTGTACCCGGGAGTGGGCTTCTGCCACTTACAATTCTGAACAGTGTACTCACTCCCACAACCAAGCTGCCATGAAGCTGAAACCCTAGCTGCCCTTAGACTGCCAAACACCCCCTGCAAACTGACATCAGGAACTTGGAGGGGTGAGTTTAGCTTTCCACAGAAAAGACCCACCGTTCCTGCACAGAACTCTCGGCCACGGAGTGCGCTGCTAACTGATAAAAATAAGTTCAGCACAGGACTTCTGCCAGATCCAAGCATCCAGAAGCTGGAACCCTTACTGGCCTTGGAGTGCCAAATGGCTCCTACAGCCTGACATCAGGAACCTGCTGGGGTGAGTTTAGTTTCCCACAGAAAAGACCCACAGTTCCTGCACAGAGCTCTGTGTCCCGGAGTGGGCTTCTGCCACTTAGAATTCTGAACAGTGCACATTACTCCCAGAACCAAGCTGTCAGAAGCTGGAACCCTAACTGTCCTTGGAGTGCCCAATGTCTCCTACAACCTGACATTAGGAACGTAGTCGGTGAGTATAGCTTCCCACAGAAAAGACCCACCGTTCCTGCACAGAACTCTCGGCCACGGAGTGGGCTGCTAACTGATAAAAATAAGTTCAGCACAGGACTTCTGCCAGATCCAAGCATCCAGAAGCTGGAACCCTAACTGGCCTTGGAGCGCCAAATGTCTGCTACAGCCTGACATCACGAACTTAGTCGGTGAGTATAGCTTCCCACAGAAGAGAGCCACTGTTCCTGCACAGAGCTCTGTGCCCGGGAGTGGGCTTCTGCCACTTAGAATTCTGAACAGTGTACTTACTCCCACAACCAAGCTGCCATGAAGCTGAAACCCTAGCTGCCCTTAGACTGCCAAACACCCCCTGCCAACTGACATCAGGAACTTGGAGGGGTGAGTTTAGCTTTCCACAGAAAAGACCCACCATTCCTACACAGAGCTCTGGGCCACGCAGTGGGCTGCGAACTGAAAAAAATAAGTTCAGCACAGGACTTCTGCCAGATCCAAGCATCCAGAAGCTGGAACCCTAACTGTCCTTGGAGTGCCCAATGTCTCCTACAGCCTGACATTAGGAACTTAGTCGGTGAGTATAGCTTCCCACAGAAGAGAGCCACTGTTCCTGCACAGCGCTCTGTGCCCGGGACTGGGCTTCTGCCACTTAGAATTCTGAACAGTGTACTTACTGCCACAACCAAGCTGCCATGAAGCTGAAACCCTAGCTGCCCTTAGACTGCCAAACACCTCCTGCAAACCGACATCAGGAACTTGGAGGAGTGACTTTAACTTCCCACAGAAGAGATCCACTGTTCCTGCACAGAGCTCTGTGCCCCGGAGTGGGCTTCTGCCACTTAGAATTCTGAACAGTGTACTTACTCCCAGAACCAAGCTGCCATGAAGCTGAAACCCTAGCTGCCCTTAGACTGCCAAACACCCCCTGCAAACTGACATCAGGAACTTGGAGGGGTGAGTTTAGCTTCCCACAGAAGAGAGCCAATGTTCCTGCACAGAACTCTCGGCCACGGAGTGCGCTGCTAACTGATAAAAATAAGTTCAGCACAGGACTTCTGCCAGATCCAAGCATCCAGAAGCTGGAACCCTAACTGGCCTTGGAGCGCCAAATGTCTCCTACAGCCTGACATCAGGAACCTGCTGGGGTGAGTTTAGTTTCCCACAGAAAAGACCCACCATTCCTGCACAGAGCTCTGTGCCCGGGAGTGGGCTTCTGCCACTTAGAATTCTGAACAGTGCACATTACTCCCACAACCAAGCTGTCAGAAGCTGGAACCCTAACTGTCCTTGGAGTGCCCAATGTCTCCTACAACCTGACATTAGGAACTTAGTCGGTGAGTATAGCTTCCCACAGAAAAGACCCACCGTTCCTGCACAGAACTCTCGGCCACGGAGTGCGCTGCTAACTGATAAAAATAAGTTCAGCACAGGACTTCTGCCAGATCCAAGCATCCAGAAGCTGGAACCCTAACTGGCCTTGGAGTGCCAAATGTCTCCTACAGCCTGACATCAGGAACCTGCTGGGGGGAGTTTAGTTTCCCACAGAAGAGACCCACAGTTCCTGCACAGAGCTCTGTGCCCTGGAGTGGGATTCTGCCACTTAGAATTCTGAACAGTGCACATTACTCCCAGAACCAAGCTGTCAGAAGCTGGAACCCTAACTGTCCTTGGAGTGCCCAATGTCTCCTACAACCTGACATTAGGAACTTAGTCGGTGAGTATAGCTTCCCACAGAAAAGACCCACCGCTCCTGCACAGAGCTCTGTGCCCGGGAGTGGGCTTCTGCCACTTAGAATTCTGAACAGTGTACTTACTCCCACAACCAAGCTGCCATGAAGCTGAAACCCAAGCTGCCCTTAGACTGCCAAACACCCCCTTCAAACTGACATCAGGAATTTGGAGGGGTGAGTTTAGCTTTCCACAGAAATGACCCACCGTTCCTGCACAGAACTCTCGGCCACGGAGTGGGCTGTGAACTGAAAAAAATAAGTTCTGCACAGGACTTCTGCCAGATCCAAGCATCCAAAAGCTGGAACCCTAACTGTCCTGCGAGTGCCCAATGTCTCCTACACCCTGACATTAGGAACTTAGTCGGTGAGTATAGCTTCCCACAGAAGAGAGCCACTGTTCCTGCACAGAGCTCTGTGCCCCGGAGTGGGCTTCTGCCACTTAGAATTCTGAACCGTGTACTTACTCCCACAACCAAGCTGCCATGAAGCTGAAACCCTAGCTGCCCTTAGACTGCCAAACACCCCCTGCAAACTGACATCAGGAACTTGGAGGGGTGAGTTTAGCTTTCCACAGAAAAGACCCACCGTTCCTGCACAGAACTCTCGGCCACGGAGTGCGCTGCTAACTGATAAAAATAAGTTCAGCACAGGACTTCTGCCAGATCCAAGCATCCAGAAGCTGGAACCCTTACTGGCCTTGGAGTGCCAAATGGCTCCTACAGCCTGACATCAGGAACCTGCTGGGGTGAGTTTAGTTTCCCACAGAAAAGACCCACAGTTCCTACACAGAGCTCTGTGCCCCGGAGTGGGCTTCTGCCACTTAGAATTCTGAACAGTGCACATTACTCCCACAACAAAGCTGTCAGAAGCTGGAACCCTAACTGTCCTTGGAGTGCCCAATGTCTCCTACAACCTGACATTAGGAACTTAGTCGGTGAGTATAGCTTCCCACAGAAAAGACCCACCGTTCCTGCACAGAACTCTCGGCCACGGAGTGCGCTGCTAACTGATAAAAATAAGTTCAGCACAGGACTTCTGCCAGATCCAAGCATCCAGAAGCTGGAACCCTTACTGGCCTTGGAGTGCCAAATGTCTCCTACAGCCTGACATCAGGAACCTGCTGGGGTGAGTTTTTTTTCCCACAGAAAAGACCCACAGTTCCTGCACAGAGCTGTGTGCCCGGGAGTGGGCTTCTGCCACTTAGAATTCTGAACAGTGCACATTACGCCCAGAACCAAGCTGTAAGAAGTTGGAACGCTAACTGTCCTGGGAGTGCCCAATGTCTCCTAAAACCTGCCATTAGGAACTTAGGGGGTGAGTATAGCTTCCCACAGAAGAGAGCCACTGTTCCTGCACAGAGTTCTGTGCCCGGAAGTGGGCTTCTGCCACTTAGAATTCTGAACACTGCTGCACTTCTCCCATAGCCAAGCTCCCAGAAGCTGGAACCCTAACTGTCCTTGGAGTGCCCAATGTCTCCTACAACCTGACATTAGGAACTTAGTCGGTGAGTATAGCTTCCCACAGAAGAGAGCCACTGTTCCTGCACAGAGCTCTGTACCCGGGAGTGGGCTTCTGCCACTTACAATTCTGAACAGTGTACTCACTCCCACAACCAAGCTGCCATGAAGCTGAAACCCTAGCTGCCCTTAGACTGCCAAACACCCCCTGCAAACTGACATCAGGAACTTGGAGGGGTGAGTTTAGCTTTCCACAGAAAAGACCCACCGTTCCTGCACAGAACTCTCGGCCACGGAGTGCGCTGCTAACTGATAAAAATAAGTTCAGCACAGGACTTCTGCCAGATCCAAGCATCCAGAAGCTGGAACCCTTACTGGCCTTGGAGTGCCAAATGGCTCCTACAGCCTGACATCAGGAACCTGCTGGGGTGAGTTTAGTTTCCCACAGAAAAGACCCACAGTTCCTGCACAGAGCTCTGTGTCCCGGAGTGGGCTTCTGCCACTTAGAATTCTGAACAGTGCACATTACTCCCAGAACCAAGCTGTCAGAAGCTGGAACCCTAACTGTCCTTGGAGTGCCCAATGTCTCCTACAACCTGACATTAGGAACGTAGTCGGTGAGTATAGCTTCCCACAGAAAAGACCCACCGTTCCTGCACAGAACTCTCGGCCACGGAGTGGGCTGCTAACTGATAAAAATAAGTTCAGCACAGGACTTCTGCCAGATCCAAGCATCCAGAAGCTGGAACCCTAACTGGCCTTGGAGCGCCAAATGTCTGCTACAGCCTGACATCACGAACTTAGTCGGTGAGTATAGCTTCCCACAGAAGAGAGCCACTGTTCCTGCACAGAGCTCTGTGCCCGGGAGTGGGCTTCTGCCACTTAGAATTCTGAACAGTGTACTTACTCCCACAACCAAGCTGCCATGAAGCTGAAACCCTAGCTGCCCTTAGACTGCCAAACACCCCCTGCCAACTGACATCAGGAACTTGGAGGGGTGAGTTTAGCTTTCCACAGAAAAGACCCACCATTCCTACACAGAGCTCTGGGCCACGCAGTGGGCTGCGAACTGAAAAAAATAAGTTCAGCACAGGACTTCTGCCAGATCCAAGCATCCAGAAGCTGGAACCCTAACTGTCCTTGGAGTGCCCAATGTCTCCTACAGCCTGACATTAGGAACTTAGTCGGTGAGTATAGCTTCCCACAGAAGAGAGCCACTGTTCCTGCACAGCGCTCTGTGCCCGGGACTGGGCTTCTGCCACTTAGAATTCTGAACAGTGTACTTACTGCCACAACCAAGCTGCCATGAAGCTGAAACCCTAGCTGCCCTTAGACTGCCAAACACCTCCTGCAAACCGACATCAGGAACTTGGAGGAGTGACTTTAACTTCCCACAGAAGAGATCCACTGTTCCTGCACAGAGCTCTGTGCCCCGGAGTGGGCTTCTGCCACTTAGAATTCTGAACAGTGTACTTACTCCCAGAACCAAGCTGCCATGAAGCTGAAACCCTAGCTGCCCTTAGACTGCCAAACACCCCCTGCAAACTGACATCAGGAACTTGGAGGGGTGAGTTTAGCTTCCCACAGAAGAGAGCCAATGTTCCTGCACAGAACTCTCGGCCACGGAGTGCGCTGCTAACTGATAAAAATAAGTTCAGCACAGGACTTCTGCCAGATCCAAGCATCCAGAAGCTGGAACCCTAACTGGCCTTGGAGCGCCAAATGTCTCCTACAGCCTGACATCAGGAACCTGCTGGGGTGAGTTTAGTTTCCCACAGAAAAGACCCACCATTCCTGCACAGAGCTCTGTGCCCGGGAGTGGGCTTCTGCCACTTAGAATTCTGAACAGTGCACATTACTCCCACAACCAAGCTGTCAGAAGCTGGAACCCTAACTGTCCTTGGAGTGCCCAATGTCTCCTACAACCTGACATTAGGAACTTAGTCGGTGAGTATAGCTTCCCACAGAAAAGACCCACCGTTCCTGCACAGAACTCTCGGCCACGGAGTGCGCTGCTAACTGATAAAAATAAGTTCAGCACAGGACTTCTGCCAGATCCAAGCATCCAGAAGCTGGAACCCTAACTGGCCTTGGAGTGCCAAATGTCTCCTACAGCCTGACATCAGGAACCTGCTGGGGGGAGTTTAGTTTCCCACAGAAGAGACCCACAGTTCCTGCACAGAGCTCTGTGCCCCGGAGTGGGATTCTGCCACTTAGAATTCTGAACAGTGCACATTACTCCCAGAACCAAGCTGTCAGAAGCTGGAACCCTAACTGTCCTTGGAGTGCCCAATGTCTCCTACAACCTGACATTAGGAACTTAGTCGGTGAGTATAGCTTCCCACAGAAAAGACCCACCGCTCCTGCACAGAGCTCTGTGCCCGGGAGTGGGCTTCTGCCACTTAGAATTCTGAACAGTGTACTTACTCCCACAACCAAGCTGCCATGAAGCTGAAACCCAAGCTGCCCTTAGACTGCCAAACACCCCCTTCAAACTGACATCAGGAATTTGGAGGGGTGAGTTTAGCTTTCCACAGAAATGACCCACCGTTCCTGCACAGAACTCTCGGCCACGGAGTGGGCTGTGAACTGAAAAAAATAAGTTCTGCACAGGACTTCTGCCAGATCCAAGCATCCAAAAGCTGGAACCCTAACTGTCCTGCGAGTGCCCAATGTCTCCTACACCCTGACATTAGGAACTTAGTCGGTGAGTATAGCTTCCCACAGAAGAGAGCCACTGTTCCTGCACAGAGCTCTGTGCCCCGGAGTGGGCTTCTGCCACTTAGAATTCTGAACCGTGTACTTACTCCCACAACCAAGCTGCCATGAAGCTGAAACCCTAGCTGCCCTTAGACTGCCAAACACCCCCTGCAAACTGACATCAGGAACTTGGAGGGGTGAGTTTAGCTTTCCACAGAAAAGACCCACCGTTCCTGCACAGAACTCTCGGCCACGGAGTGCGCTGCTAACTGATAAAAATAAGTTCAGCACAGGACTTCTGCCAGATCCAAGCATCCAGAAGCTGGAACCCTTACTGGCCTTGGAGTGCCAAATGGCTCCTACAGCCTGACATCAGGAACCTGCTGGGGTGAGTTTAGTTTCCCACAGAAAAGACCCACAGTTCCTACACAGAGCTCTGTGCCCCGGAGTGGGCTTCTGCCACTTAGAATTCTGAACAGTGCACATTACTCCCACAACAAAGCTGTCAGAAGCTGGAACCCTAACTGTCCTTGGAGTGCCCAATGTCTCCTACAACCTGACATTAGGAACTTAGTCGGTGAGTATAGCTTCCCACAGAAAAGACCCACCGTTCCTGCACAGAACTCTCGGCCACGGAGTGCGCTGCTAACTGATAAAAATAAGTTCAGCACAGGACTTCTGCCAGATCCAAGCATCCAGAAGCTGGAACCCTTACTGGCCTTGGAGTGCCAAATGTCTCCTACAGCCTGACATCAGGAACCTGCTGGGGTGA
Source organism: Chamaea fasciata (assembly GCF_029207755.1). Lineage (NCBI taxonomy): Eukaryota > Metazoa > Chordata > Aves > Passeriformes > Sylviidae > Chamaea > Chamaea fasciata. The sequence goes on from NW_027094314.1 coordinate 48,551, forward strand.
GTTTTTTTTCCCACAGAAAAGACCCACAGTTCCTGCACAGAGCTGTGTGCCCGGGAGTGGGCTTCTGCCACTTAGAATTCTGAACAGTGCACATTACGCCCAGAACCAAGCTGTAAGAAGTTGGAACGCTAACTGTCCTGGGAGTGCCCAATGTCTCCTAAAACCTGCCATTAGGAACTTAGGGGGTGAGTATAGCTTCCCACAGAAGAGAGCCACTGTTCCTGCACAGAGTTCTGTGCCCGGAAGTGGGCTTCTGCCACTTAGAATTCTGAACACTGCTGCACTTCTCCCATAGCCAAGCTCCCAGAAGCTGGAACCCTAACTGTCCTTGGAGTGCCCAATGTCTCCTACAACCTGACATTAGGAACTTAGTCGGTGAGTATAGCTTCCCACAGAAGAGAGCCACTGTTCCTGCACAGAGCTCTGTACCCGGGAGTAAGCTTCTGCCACTTACAATTCTGAACAGTGTACTCACTCCCACAACCAAGCTGCCATGAAGCTGAAACCCTAGCTGCCCTTAGACTGCCAAACACCCCCTGCAAACTGACATCAGGAACTTGGAGGGGTGAGTTTAGCTTTCCACAGAAAAGACCCACCGTTCCTGCACAGAACTCTCGGCCACGGAGTGCGCTGCTAACTGATAAAAATAAGTTCAGCACAGGACTTCTGCCAGATCCAAGCATCCAGAAGCTGGAACCCTTACTGGCCTTGGAGTGCCAAATGTCTCCTACAGCCTGACATCAGGAACCTGCTGGGGTGAGTTTTGTTTCCCACAGAAAAGACCCACAGTTCCTGCACAGAGCTGTGTGCCCGGGAGTGGGCTTCTGCCACTTAGAATTCTGAACAGTGCACATTACGCCCAGAACCAAGCTGTAAGAAGTTGGAACGCTAACTGTCCTTGGAGTGCCCAATGTCTCCTAAAACCTGCCATTAGGAACTTAGGGGGTGAGGATAGCTTCCCACAGAAGAGAGCCACTGTTCCTGCACAGAGTTCTGTGCCCGGAAGTGGGCTTCTGCCACTTAGAATTCTGAACAGTGTACTTACTCCCACAACCAAGCTGCCATGAAGCTGAAACCCTAGCTGCCCTTAGACTGCCAAACACCCCCTGCAAACTGACATCAGGAACTTGGAGGGGTGAGTTTAGCTTTCCACAGAAAAGACCCACCGTTCCTGCACAGAACTCTCGGCCACGGAGTGGGCTGCGAACTGAAAAAAATAAGTTCTGCACAGGACTTCTGCCAGATCCAAGCATCCAAAAGCTGGAACCCTAACTGTCCTTGGAGTGCCCAATGTCTCCTACAACCTGACATTAGGAACTTAGTCGGTGAGTATAGCTTCCCACAGAAGAGAGCCACTGTTCCTGCACAGAGCTCTGTACCCGGGAGTGGGCTTCTGCCACTTACAATTCTGAACAGTGTACTCACTCCCACAACCAAGCTGCCATGAAGCTGAAACCCTAGCTGCCCTTAGACTGCCAAACACCCCCTGCAAACTGACATCAGGAACTTGGAGGGGTGAGTTTAGCTTTCCACAGAAAAGACCCACCGTTCCTGCACAGAACTCTCGGCCACGGAGTGCGCTGCTAACTGATAAAAATAAGTTCAGCACAGGACTTCTGCCAGATCCAAGCATCCAGAAGCTGGAACCCTTACTGGCCTTGGAGTGCCAAATGGCTCCTACAGCCTGACATCAGGAACCTGCTGGGGTGAGTTTAGTTTCCCACAGAAAAGACCCACAGTTCCTGCACAGAGCTCTGTGTCCCGGAGTGGGCTTCTGCCACTTAGAATTCTGAACAGTGCACATTACTCCCAGAACCAAGCTGTCAGAAGCTGGAACCCTAACTGTCCTTGGAGTGCCCAATGTCTCCTACAACCTGACATTAGGAACGTAGTCGGTGAGTATAGCTTCCCACAGAAAAGACCCACCGTTCCTGCACAGAACTCTCGGCCACGGAGTGGGCTGCTAACTGATAAAAATAAGTTCAGCACAGGACTTCTGCCAGATCCAAGCATCCAGAAGCTGGAACCCTAACTGGCCTTGGAGCGCCAAATGTCTGCTACAGCCTGACATCACGAACTTAGTCGGTGAGTATAGCTTCCCACAGAAGAGAGCCACTGTTCCTGCACAGAGCTCTGTGCCCGGGAGTGGGCTTCTGCCACTTAGAATTCTGAACAGTGTACTTACTCCCACAACCAAGCTGCCATGAAGCTGAAACCCTAGCTGCCCTTAGACTGCCAAACACCCCCTGCCAACTGACATCAGGAACTTGGAGGGGTGAGTTTAGCTTTCCACAGAAAAGACCCACCATTCCTACACAGAGCTCTGGGCCACGCAGTGGGCTGCGAACTGAAAAAAATAAGTTCAGCACAGGACTTCTGCCAGATCCAAGCATCCAGAAGCTGGAACCCTAACTGTCCTTGGAGTGCCCAATGTCTCCTACAGCCTGACATTAGGAACTTAGTCGGTGAGTATAGCTTCCCACAGAAGAGAGCCACTGTTCCTGCACAGCGCTCTGTGCCCGGGACTGGGCTTCTGCCACTTAGAATTCTGAACAGTGTACTTACTGCCACAACCAAGCTGCCATGAAGCTGAAACCCTAGCTGCCCTTAGACTGCCAAACACCTCCTGCAAACCGACATCAGGAACTTGGAGGAGTGACTTTAACTTCCCACAGAAGAGATCCACTGTTCCTGCACAGAGCTCTGTGCCCCGGAGTGGGCTTCTGCCACTTAGAATTCTGAACAGTGTACTTACTCCCAGAACCAAGCTGCCATGAAGCTGAAACCCTAGCTGCCCTTAGACTGCCAAACACCCCCTGCAAACTGACATCAGGAACTTGGAGGGGTGAGTTTAGCTTCCCACAGAAGAGAGCCAATGTTCCTGCACAGAACTCTCGGCCACGGAGTGCGCTGCTAACTGATAAAAATAAGTTCAGCACAGGACTTCTGCCAGATCCAAGCATCCAGAAGCTGGAACCCTAACTGGCCTTGGAGCGCCAAATGTCTCCTACAGCCTGACATCAGGAACCTGCTGGGGTGAGTTTAGTTTCCCACAGAAAAGACCCACCATTCCTGCACAGAGCTCTGTGCCCGGGAGTGGGCTTCTGCCACTTAGAATTCTGAACAGTGCACATTACTCCCACAACCAAGCTGTCAGAAGCTGGAACCCTAACTGTCCTTGGAGTGCCCAATGTCTCCTACAACCTGACATTAGGAACTTAGTCGGTGAGTATAGCTTCCCACAGAAAAGACCCACCGTTCCTGCACAGAACTCTCGGCCACGGAGTGCGCTGCTAACTGATAAAAATAAGTTCAGCACAGGACTTCTGCCAGATCCAAGCATCCAGAAGCTGGAACCCTAACTGGCCTTGGAGTGCCAAATGTCTCCTACAGCCTGACATCAGGAACCTGCTGGGGGGAGTTTAGTTTCCCACAGAAGAGACCCACAGTTCCTGCACAGAGCTCTGTGCCCTGGAGTGGGATTCTGCCACTTAGAATTCTGAACAGTGCACATTACTCCCAGAACCAAGCTGTCAGAAGCTGGAACCCTAACTGTCCTTGGAGTGCCCAATGTCTCCTACAACCTGACATTAGGAACTTAGTCGGTGAGTATAGCTTCCCACAGAAAAGACCCACCGCTCCTGCACAGAGCTCTGTGCCCGGGAGTGGGCTTCTGCCACTTAGAATTCTGAACAGTGTACTTACTCCCACAACCAAGCTGCCATGAAGCTGAAACCCAAGCTGCCCTTAGACTGCCAAACACCCCCTTCAAACTGACATCAGGAATTTGGAGGGGTGAGTTTAGCTTTCCACAGAAATGACCCACCGTTCCTGCACAGAACTCTCGGCCACGGAGTGGGCTGTGAACTGAAAAAAATAAGTTCTGCACAGGACTTCTGCCAGATCCAAGCATCCAAAAGCTGGAACCCTAACTGTCCTGCGAGTGCCCAATGTCTCCTACACCCTGACATTAGGAACTTAGTCGGTGAGTATAGCTTCCCACAGAAGAGAGCCACTGTTCCTGCACAGAGCTCTGTGCCCCGGAGTGGGCTTCTGCCACTTAGAATTCTGAACCGTGTACTTACTCCCACAACCAAGCTGCCATGAAGCTGAAACCCTAGCTGCCCTTAGACTGCCAAACACCCCCTGCAAACTGACATCAGGAACTTGGAGGGGTGAGTTTAGCTTTCCACAGAAAAGACCCACCGTTCCTGCACAGAACTCTCGGCCACGGAGTGCGCTGCTAACTGATAAAAATAAGTTCAGCACAGGACTTCTGCCAGATCCAAGCATCCAGAAGCTGGAACCCTTACTGGCCTTGGAGTGCCAAATGGCTCCTACAGCCTGACATCAGGAACCTGCTGGGGTGAGTTTAGTTTCCCACAGAAAAGACCCACAGTTCCTACACAGAGCTCTGTGCCCCGGAGTGGGCTTCTGCCACTTAGAATTCTGAACAGTGCACATTACTCCCACAACAAAGCTGTCAGAAGCTGGAACCCTAACTGTCCTTGGAGTGCCCAATGTCTCCTACAACCTGACATTAGGAACTTAGTCGGTGAGTATAGCTTCCCACAGAAAAGACCCACCGTTCCTGCACAGAACTCTCGGCCACGGAGTGCGCTGCTAACTGATAAAAATAAGTTCAGCACAGGACTTCTGCCAGATCCAAGCATCCAGAAGCTGGAACCCTTACTGGCCTTGGAGTGCCAAATGTCTCCTACAGCCTGACATCAGGAACCTGCTGGGGTGAGTTTTTTTTCCCACAGAAAAGACCCACAGTTCCTGCACAGAGCTGTGTGCCCGGGAGTGGGCTTCTGCCACTTAGAATTCTGAACAGTGCACATTACGCCCAGAACCAAGCTGTAAGAAGTTGGAACGCTAACTGTCCTGGGAGTGCCCAATGTCTCCTAAAACCTGCCATTAGGAACTTAGGGGGTGAGTATAGCTTCCCACAGAAGAGAGCCACTGTTCCTGCACAGAGTTCTGTGCCCGGAAGTGGGCTTCTGCCACTTAGAATTCTGAACACTGCTGCACTTCTCCCATAGCCAAGCTCCCAGAAGCTGGAACCCTAACTGTCCTTGGAGTGCCCAATGTCTCCTACAACCTGACATTAGGAACTTAGTCGGTGAGTATAGCTTCCCACAGAAGAGAGCCACTGTTCCTGCACAGAGCTCTGTACCCGGGAGTGGGCTTCTGCCACTTACAATTCTGAACAGTGTACTCACTCCCACAACCAAGCTGCCATGAAGCTGAAACCCTAGCTGCCCTTAGACTGCCAAACACCCCCTGCAAACTGACATCAGGAACTTGGAGGGGTGAGTTTAGCTTTCCACAGAAAAGACCCACCGTTCCTGCACAGAACTCTCGGCCACGGAGTGCGCTGCTAACTGATAAAAATAAGTTCAGCACAGGACTTCTGCCAGATCCAAGCATCCAGAAGCTGGAACCCTTACTGGCCTTGGAGTGCCAAATGGCTCCTACAGCCTGACATCAGGAACCTGCTGGGGTGAGTTTAGTTTCCCACAGAAAAGACCCACAGTTCCTGCACAGAGCTCTGTGTCCCGGAGTGGGCTTCTGCCACTTAGAATTCTGAACAGTGCACATTACTCCCAGAACCAAGCTGTCAGAAGCTGGAACCCTAACTGTCCTTGGAGTGCCCAATGTCTCCTACAACCTGACATTAGGAACGTAGTCGGTGAGTATAGCTTCCCACAGAAAAGACCCACCGTTCCTGCACAGAACTCTCGGCCACGGAGTGGGCTGCTAACTGATAAAAATAAGTTCAGCACAGGACTTCTGCCAGATCCAAGCATCCAGAAGCTGGAACCCTAACTGGCCTTGGAGCGCCAAATGTCTGCTACAGCCTGACATCACGAACTTAGTCGGTGAGTATAGCTTCCCACAGAAGAGAGCCACTGTTCCTGCACAGAGCTCTGTGCCCGGGAGTGGGCTTCTGCCACTTAGAATTCTGAACAGTGTACTTACTCCCACAACCAAGCTGCCATGAAGCTGAAACCCTAGCTGCCCTTAGACTGCCAAACACCCCCTGCCAACTGACATCAGGAACTTGGAGGGGTGAGTTTAGCTTTCCACAGAAAAGACCCACCATTCCTACACAGAGCTCTGGGCCACGCAGTGGGCTGCGAACTGAAAAAAATAAGTTCAGCACAGGACTTCTGCCAGATCCAAGCATCCAGAAGCTGGAACCCTAACTGTCCTTGGAGTGCCCAATGTCTCCTACAGCCTGACATTAGGAACTTAGTCGGTGAGTATAGCTTCCCACAGAAGAGAGCCACTGTTCCTGCACAGCGCTCTGTGCCCGGGACTGGGCTTCTGCCACTTAGAATTCTGAACAGTGTACTTACTGCCACAACCAAGCTGCCATGAAGCTGAAACCCTAGCTGCCCTTAGACTGCCAAACACCTCCTGCAAACCGACATCAGGAACTTGGAGGAGTGACTTTAACTTCCCACAGAAGAGATCCACTGTTCCTGCACAGAGCTCTGTGCCCCGGAGTGGGCTTCTGCCACTTAGAATTCTGAACAGTGTACTTACTCCCAGAACCAAGCTGCCATGAAGCTGAAACCCTAGCTGCCCTTAGACTGCCAAACACCCCCTGCAAACTGACATCAGGAACTTGGAGGGGTGAGTTTAGCTTCCCACAGAAGAGAGCCAATGTTCCTGCACAGAACTCTCGGCCACGGAGTGCGCTGCTAACTGATAAAAATAAGTTCAGCACAGGACTTCTGCCAGATCCAAGCATCCAGAAGCTGGAACCCTAACTGGCCTTGGAGCGCCAAATGTCTCCTACAGCCTGACATCAGGAACCTGCTGGGGTGAGTTTAGTTTCCCACAGAAAAGACCCACCATTCCTGCACAGAGCTCTGTGCCCGGGAGTGGGCTTCTGCCACTTAGAATTCTGAACAGTGCACATTACTCCCACAACCAAGCTGTCAGAAGCTGGAACCCTAACTGTCCTTGGAGTGCCCAATGTCTCCTACAACCTGACATTAGGAACTTAGTCGGTGAGTATAGCTTCCCACAGAAAAGACCCACCGTTCCTGCACAGAACTCTCGGCCACGGAGTGCGCTGCTAACTGATAAAAATAAGTTCAGCACAGGACTTCTGCCAGATCCAAGCATCCAGAAGCTGGAACCCTAACTGGCCTTGGAGTGCCAAATGTCTCCTACAGCCTGACATCAGGAACCTGCTGGGGGGAGTTTAGTTTCCCACAGAAGAGACCCACAGTTCCTGCACAGAGCTCTGTGCCCTGGAGTGGGATTCTGCCACTTAGAATTCTGAACAGTGCACATTACTCCCAGAACCAAGCTGTCAGAAGCTGGAACCCTAACTGTCCTTGGAGTGCCCAATGTCTCCTACAACCTGACATTAGGAACTTAGTCGGTGAGTATAGCTTCCCACAGAAGAGAGCCACTGTTCCTGCACAGAGCTCTGTACCAGGGAGTGGGCTTCTGCCACTTAGAATTCTGAACAGTGTACTCACTCCCACAACCAAGCTGCCAGGAAGCTGAAACCCTAGCTGCCCTTAGACTGCCAAACACCCCCTGCAAACTGACATCAGGAACTTGGAGGGGTGAGTTTAGCTTTCCACAGAAAAGACCCACCGTTCCTGCACAGAACTCTCGGCCACGGAGTGCGCTGCTAACTGATAAAAATAAGTTCAGCACAGGACTTCTGCCAGATCCAAGCATCCAGAAGCTGGAACCCTAACTGGCCTTGGAGCGCCAAATGTCTCCTACAGCCTGACATCACGAACTTAGTCGGTGAGTATAGCTTCCCACAGAAGAGAGCCACTGTTCCTGCACAGAGCTCTGTGCCCGGGAGTGGGCTTCTGCCACTTAGAATTCTGAACAGTGTACTTACTCCCACAACCAAGCTGCCATGAAGCTGAAACCCTAGCTGCCCTTAGACTGCCAAACACCCCCTGCAAACTGACATCAGGAACTTGGAGGGGTGAGTTTTGCTTCCCACAGAAAAGACCCACCGTTCCTGCACAGAACTCTCGGCCACGGAGTGGGCTGCTAACTGATAAAAATAAGTTCAGCACAGGACTTCTGCCAGATCCAAGCATCCAGAAGCTGGAACCCTTACTGGCCTTGGAGTGCCCAATGTCTCCTACAGCCTGACATTAGGAACTTAGTCGGTGAGTATAGCTTCCCACAGAAGAGAGCCACTGTTCCTGCACAGAGCTCTGTGCCCGGGACTGGGCTTCTGCCACTTAGAATTCTGAACAGTGTACTTACTGCCACAACCAAGCTGCCATGAAGCTGAAACCCTAGCTGCCCTTAGACTGCCAAACACCTCCTGCAAACCGACATCAGGAACTTGGAGGAGTGACTTTAACTTCCCACAGAAGAGATCCACCGTTCCTGCACAGAGCTCTGTGCCCCGGAGTGGGCTTCTGCCACTTAGAATTCTGAACAGTGTACTCACTCCCACAACCAAGCTGCCAGGAAGCTGAAACCCTAGCTGCCCTTAGACTGCCAAACACCTCCTGCAAACCGACATCAGGAACTTGGAGGGGTGAGTTTAGCTTTCCACAGAAAAGACCCACCGTTCCTGCACAGAACTCTCGGCCACGGAGTGCGCTGCTAACTGATAAAAATAAGTTCAGCACAGGACTTCTCCCAGATCCAAGCATCCAAAAGCTGGAACCCTTACTGGCCTTGGAGTGCCAAATGTCTCCTACAGCCTGACATCAGGAACCTGCTGGGGTGAGTTTAGTTTCCCACAGAAAAGACCCACAGTTCCTGCACAGAGCTCTGTGTCCCGGAGTGGGCTTCTGCCACTTAGAATTCTGAACAGTGCACATTACTCCCAGAAGCAAGCTGTCAGAAGCTGGAACCCTAACTGTCCTTGGAGTGCCCAATGTCTCCTACAACCTGACATTAGGAACTTAGTCGGTAAGTATAGCTTCCCACAGAAAAGACCCACCGTTCCTGCACAGAACTCTCGGCCACGGAGTGGGCTGCTAACTGATAAAAATAAGTTCAGCACAGGACTTCTGCCAAATCCAAGCATCCAGAAGCTGGAACCCTAACTGTCCTTGGAGTGCCCAATGTCTCCTACAACCTGACATTAGGAACTTAGTCGGTGAGTATAGCTTCCCACAGAAGAGAGCCACTGTTCCTGCACAGAGTTCTGTGCCCGGAAGTGGGCTTCTGCCACTTAGAATTCTGAACAGTGTACTTACTCCCACAACCAAGCTGCCATGAAGCTGAAACCCTAGCTGCCCTTAGACTGCCAAACACCTTCTGCAAACTGACATCAGGAACTTGGAGGGGTGAGTTTAGCTTTCCACAGAAAAGACCCACCGTTCCTGCACAGAACTCTCGGCCACGGAGTCGGCTGCGAACTGAAAAAAATAAGTTCTGCACAGGACTTCTGCCAGATCCAAGCATCCAAAAGCTGGAACCCTAACTGTCCTGCGAGTGCCCAATGTCTCCTACAACCTGACATTAGGAACTTAGTCGGTGAGCATAGCTTCCCACAGAAGAGAGCCACTGTTCCTGCACAGAGCTCTGTACCCGGGAGTGGGCTTCTGCCACTTAGAATTCTGAACAGTGTACTCACTCCCACAACCAAGCTGCCATGAAGCTGAAACCCTAGCTGCCCTTAGACTGCCAAACACCCCCCGCAAACTGACATCAGGAACTTGGAGGGGTGAGTTTAGCTTCCCACAGAAGAGAGCCAATGTTCCTGCACAGAACTCTCAGCCACGGAGTGCGCTGCTAACTGATAAAAATAAGTTCAGCACAGGACTTCTGCCAGATCCAAGCATCCAGAAGCTGGAACCATTACTGGCCTTGGAGCGCCAAATGTCTCCTACAGCCTGACATCAGGAACCTGTTGGGGTGAGTTTTGTTTCCCACAGAAAAGACCCACAGTTCCTGCACAGAGCTCTGTGCCCGGGAGTGGGCTTCTGCCACTTAGAATTCTGAACAGTGCACATTACTCCCAGAACCAAGCTGTAAGAAGTTGGAACGCTAACTGTCCTGGGAGTGCCCAATGTCTCCTAAAACCTGCCATTAGGAACTTAGGGGGTGAGTATAGCTTCCCACAGAAGAGAGCCACTGTTCCTGCACAGAGTTCTGTGCCCGGAAGTGGGCTTCTGCCACTTAGAATTCTGAACACTGCTGCACTTCTCCCATAGCCAAGCTCCCAGAAGCTGGAACCCTAACTGTCCTGCGAGTGCCCAATGTCTCCTATAACCTGACATTAGGAACTTCAGGGGGTGAGTTTAGCTTCCCACAGAAGAGACCCACAGTCCCTGCACAGGGCTCTGTGCCCGGGAGTGGGCTTCTGCCACTTAGAATTCTGAACAGTGTACTTACTCCCACAACCAAGCTGCCATGAAGCTGAAACCCTAGCTGCCCTTAGACTGCCAAACACCCCCTGCAAACTGACATCAGGAACTTGGAGGGGTGAGTTTAGCTTTCCACAGAAAAGACCCACCGTTCCTGCACAGAACTCTCGGCCACGGAGTGGGCTGCTAACTGATAAAAATAAGTTCAGCACAGGACATATGCCAGATCCAAGCATCCAAAAGCTGGAACCCTAACTGGCCTTGGAGTGCCCAATGTCTCCTACAGCCTGACATTAGGAACTTAGTCGGTGAGTATAGCTTCCCACAGAAGAGAGCCACTGTTCCTGCACAGAGCTCTGTGCCCGGGACTGGGCTTCTGCCACTTAGAATTCTGAACAGTGTACTTACTGCCACAACCAAGCTGCCATGAAGCTGAAACCCTAGCTGCCCTTAGACTGCCAAACACCCCCTGCAAACTGACATCAGGAACTTGGAGGGGTGAGTTTAGCTTCCCACAGAAGAGAGCCAATGTTCCTGCACAGAACTCTCGGCCACGGAGTGGGCTGCTACCTGATAAAAATAAGTTCAGCACAGGACTTCTGCCAGATCCAAGCATCCAGAAGCTGGAACCCTTACTGGCCTTGGAGTGCCAAATGTCTCCTACAGCCTGACATCAGGAACCTGCTGGGGTGAGTTTAGTTTCCCACAGAAAAGACCCACAGTTCCTGCACAGAGCTCTGTGCCCTGGAGTGGGCTTCTGCCACTTAGAATTCTGAACAGTGCACATTACTCCCACAACCAAGCTGTCAGAAGCTGGAACCCTAACTGTCCTTGGAGTGCCCAATGTCTCCTACAACCTGACATTAGGACCTTCGGGGGGTGAGTTTAGCTTCCCACCGAAGAGAGCCACTGTTCCTGCACAGAGCTCTGTGCCCGGGACTGGGCTTCTGCCACTTAGAATTCTGAACAGTGTACTTACTGCCACAACCAAGCTGCCATGAAGCTGAAACTCTAGCTGCCCTTAGACTGCCAAACACCTCCTGCAAACCGACATCAGGAACTTGGAGGAGTGACTTTAACTTCCCACAGAAGAGATCCACCGTTCCTGCACAGAGCTCTGTGCCCGGGAGTGGGCTTCTGCCACTTGCAATTCAGAACACTGCTGCGCTTCTCCCATAACCAATCTCCCAGAAGCTGGAACCCTTACTGGCCTTGGAGTGCCAAATGGCTCCTACAGCCTGACATCAGGAACCTGCTGGGGTGAGTTTAGTTTCCCACAGAAAAGACCCACAGTTCCTGCACAGAGCCCTGTGCCCCAGAGTGGGCTTCTGCCACTTAGAATTCTGAACAGTGCACATTACTCCCAGAACCAAGCTGTCAGAAGCTGGAACCCTAACTGTCCTTGGAGTGCCCAATGTCTCCTACAACCTGACATTAGGAACTTAGTCGGTGAGTATAGCTTCCCACAGAAGAGAGCCACTGTTCCTGCACAGAGCTCTGTGCCCGGGAGTGGGCTTCTGCCACTTAGAATTCTGAACACTGCTGCACTTCTCCCATAGCCAAGCTCCCAGAAGCTGGAACCCTAACTGTCCTGCGAGTGCCCAATGTCTCCTACAACCTGACATTAGGAACTTCGGGGGGTGAGTTTAGCTTCCCACAGAAGAGAGCCACTGTTCCTGCACAGAGCTCTGTGCCCGGGACTGGGCTTCTGCCACTTAGAATTCTGAACAGTGTACTTACTGCCACAACCAAGCTGCCATGAAGCTGAAACCCTAGCTGCCCTTAGACTGCCAAACACCTCCTGCAAACCGACATCAGGAACTTGGAGGAGTGACTTTAACTTCCCACAGAAGAGATCCACCGTTCCTGCACAGAGCTCTGTGCCCCGGAGTGGGCTTCTGCCACTTAGAATTCTGAACAGTGTACTTACTCCCAGAACCAAGCTGCCATGAAGCTGAAACCCTAGCTGCCCTTAGACTGCCAAACACCCCCTGCAAACTGACATCAGAAACTTGGAGGGGTGAGTTTAGCTTTCCACAGAAAAGACCCACGGTTCCTGCACAGAACTCTCGGCCACGGAGTGCGCTGCTAACTGATAAAAATAAGTTCAGCACAGGACTTCTGCCAGATGCAAGCATCCAGAAGCTGGAACCCTAACTGGCCTTGGAGCGCCAAATGTCTCCTACAGCCTGACATCAGGAACCTGCTGGGGTGAGTTTAGTTTCCCACAGAAAAGACCCACAGTTCCTGCACAGAGCTCTGTGCCCGGGAGTGGGCTTCTGCCACTTAGAATTCTGAACAGTGCACATTACTCCCACAACCAAGCTGTCAGAAGCTGGAACCCTAACTGTCCTTGGAGTGCCCAATGTCTCCTACAACCTGACATTAGGAACTTAGTCGGTGAGTATAGCTTCCCACAGAAGAGAGCCACTGTTCCTGCACAGAGCTCTGTGCCCGGGAGTGGGCTTCTGCCACTTAGAATTCTGAACAGTGTACTTACTCCCACAACCAAGCTGCCAGGAAGCTGAAACCCTAGCTGCCCTTAGACTGCCAAACACCCCCTGCAAACTGACATCAGGAACTTGGAGGGGTGAGTTTTGCTTCCCACAGAAAAGACCCACCGTTCCTGCACAGAACTCTCGGCCACGGAGTGGGCTGCAAACTGATAAAAATAAGTTCAGCACAGGACTTCTGCCAGATCCAAGCATCCAGAAGCTGGAACCCTTACTGGCCTTGGAGTGCCCAATGTCTCCTACAGCCTGACATTAGGAACTTAGTCGGTGAGTATAGCTTCCCACAGAAGAGAGCCACTGTTCCTGCACAGAGCTCTGTGCCCGGGACTGGGCTTCTGCCACTTAGAATTCTGAACAGTGTACTTACTGCCACAACCAAGCTGCCATGAAGCTGAAACCCTAGCTGCCCTTAGACTGCCAAACACCTCCTGCAAACCGACATCAGGAACTTGGAGGAGTGACTTTAACTTCCCACAGAAGAGATCCACCGTTCCTGCACAGAGCTCTGTGCCCCGGAGTGGGCTTCTGCCACTTAGAATTCTGAACAGTGTACTTACTGCCACAACCAAGCTGCCATGAAGCTGAAACCCTAGCTGCCCTTAGACTGCCAAACACCCCCTGCAAACTGACATCAGGAACTTGGAGGGGTGAGTTTAGCTTCCCACAGAAGAGAGCCAATGTTCCTGCACAGAACTCTCGGCCACGGAGTGGGCTGCTAACTGATAAAAATAAGTTCAGCACAGGACTTCTGCCAGATCCAAGCATCCAGAAGCTGGAACCCTAACTGGCCTTGGAGCGCCAAATGTCTCCTACAGCCTGACATCAGGAACCTGCTGGGGGGAGTTTAGTTTCCCACAGAAAAGACCCACAGTTCCTGCACAGAGCTCTGTGCCCGGGAGTGGGCTTCTGCCACTTAGAATTCTGAACAGTGCACATTACTCCCACAACCAAGCTGTCAGAAGCTGGAACCCTAACTGTCCTTGGAGTGCCCAATGTCTCCTACAACCTGACATTAGGAACTTAGTCGGTGAGTATAGCTTCCCACATAAAAGACCCACCGTTCCTGCACAGAACTCTCGGCCACGGAGTGGGCTGCTACCTGATAAAAATAAGTTCAGCACAGGACTTCTGCCAGATCCAAGCATCCAGAAGCTGGAACCCTAACTGGCCTTGGAGCGCCAAATGTCTCCTACAGCCTGACATCAGGAACCTGCTGGGGGGAGTTTAGTTTCCCACAGAAGAGACCCACAGTTCCTGCACAGAGCTCTGTGTCCCGGAGTGGGCTTCTGCCACTTAGAATTCTGAACAGTGCACATTACTCCCAGAACCAAGCTGTCAGAAGCTGGAACCCTAACTGTCCTTGGAGTGCCCAATGTCTCCTACAACCTGACATTAGGAACTTAGTCGGTGAGTATAGCTTCCCACAGAAAAGACCCACCGTTCCTGCACAGAGCTCTGTACCCGGGAGTGGGCTTCTGCCACTTAGAATTCTGAACAGTGTACTCACTCCCACAACCAAGCTGCCAGGAAGCTGAAACCCTAGCTGCCCTTAGACTGCCAAACACCCCCTTCAAACTGACATCAGGAATTTGGAGGGGTGAGTTTAGCTTTCCACAGAAATGACCCACCGTTCCTGCACAGAACTCTCGGCCACGGAGTGGGCTGTGAACTGAAAAAAATAAGTTCTGCACAGGACTTCTGCCAGATCCAAGCATCCAAAAGCTGGAACCCTAACTGTCCTGCGAGTGCCCAATGTCTCCTACACCCTGACATTAGGAACTTAGTCGGTGAGTATAGCTTCCCACAGAAGAGAGCCACTGTTCCTGCACAGAGCTCTGTGCCCCGGAGTGGGCTTCTGCCACTTAGAATTCTGAACCGTGTACTTACTCCCACAACCAAGCTGCCATGAAGCTGAAACCCTAGCTGCCCTTAGACTGCCAAACACCCCCTGCAAACTGACATCAGGAACTTGGAGGGGTGAGTTTAGCTTTCCACAGAAAAGACCCACCGTTCCTGCACAGAACTCTCGGCCACGGAGTGCGCTGCTAACTGATAAAAATAAGTTCAGCACAGGACTTCTGCCAGATCCAAGCATCCAGAAGCTGGAACCCTTACTGGCCTTGGAGTGCCAAATGGCTCCTACAGCCTGACATCAGGAACCTGCTGGGGTGAGTTTAGTTTCCCACAGAAAAGACCCACAGTTCCTACACAGAGCTCTGTGCCCCGGAGTGGGCTTCTGCCACTTAGAATTCTGAACAGTGCACATTACTCCCACAACAAAGCTGTCAGAAGCTGGAACCCTAACTGTCCTTGGAGTGCCCAATGTCTCCTACAACCTGACATTAGGAACTTAGTCGGTGAGTATAGCTTCCCACAGAAAAGACCCACCGTTCCTGCACAGAACTCTCGGCCACGGAGTGCGCTGCTAACTGATAAAAATAAGTTCAGCACAGGACTTCTGCCAGATCCAAGCATCCAGAAGCTGGAACCCTTACTGGCCTTGGAGTGCCAAATGTCTCCTACAGCCTGACATCAGGAACCTGCTGGGGTGAGTTTTTTTTCCCACAGAAAAGACCCACAGTTCCTGCACAGAGCTGTGTGCCCGGGAGTGGGCTTCTGCCACTTAGAATTCTGAACAGTGCACATTACGCCCAGAACCAAGCTGTAAGAAGTTGGAACGCTAACTGTCCTGGGAGTGCCCAATGTCTCCTAAAACCTGCCATTAGGAACTTAGGGGGTGAGTATAGCTTCCCACAGAAGAGAGCCACTGTTCCTGCACAGAGTTCTGTGCCCGGAAGTGGGCTTCTGCCACTTAGAATTCTGAACACTGCTGCACTTCTCCCATAGCCAAGCTCCCAGAAGCTGGAACCCTAACTGTCCTTGGAGTGCCCAATGTCTCCTACAACCTGACATTAGGAACTTAGTCGGTGAGTATAGCTTCCCACAGAAGAGAGCCACTGTTCCTGCACAGAGCTCTGTACCCGGGAGTAAGCTTCTGCCACTTACAATTCTGAACAGTGTACTCACTCCCACAACCAAGCTGCCATGAAGCTGAAACCCTAGCTGCCCTTAGACTGCCAAACACCCCCTGCAAACTGACATCAGGAACTTGGAGGGGTGAGTTTAGCTTTCCACAGAAAAGACCCACCGTTCCTGCACAGAACTCTCGGCCACGGAGTGCGCTGCTAACTGATAAAAATAAGTTCAGCACAGGACTTCTGCCAGATCCAAGCATCCAGAAGCTGGAACCCTTACTGGCCTTGGAGTGCCAAATGTCTCCTACAGCCTGACATCAGGAACCTGCTGGGGTGAGTTTTGTTTCCCACAGAAAAGACCCACAGTTCCTGCACAGAGCTGTGTGCCCGGGAGTGGGCTTCTGCCACTTAGAATTCTGAACAGTGCACATTACGCCCAGAACCAAGCTGTAAGAAGTTGGAACGCTAACTGTCCTTGGAGTGCCCAATGTCTCCTAAAACCTGCCATTAGGAACTTAGGGGGTGAGGATAGCTTCCCACAGAAGAGAGCCACTGTTCCTGCACAGAGTTCTGTGCCCGGAAGTGGGCTTCTGCCACTTAGAATTCTGAACAGTGTACTTACTCCCACAACCAAGCTGCCATGAAGCTGAAACCCTAGCTGCCCTTAGACTGCCAAACACCCCCTGCAAACTGACATCAGGAACTTGGAGGGGTGAGTTTAGCTTTCCACAGAAAAGACCCACCGTTCCTGCACAGAACTCTCGGCCACGGAGTGGGCTGCGAACTGAAAAAAATAAGTTCTGCACAGGACTTCTGCCAGATCCAAGCATCCAAAAGCTGGAACCCTAACTGTCCTTGGAGTGCCCAATGTCTCCTACAACCTGACATTAGGAACTTAGTCGGTGAGTATAGCTTCCCACAGAAGAGAGCCACTGTTCCTGCACAGAGCTCTGTACCCGGGAGTGGGCTTCTGCCACTTACAATTCTGAACAGTGTACTCACTCCCACAACCAAGCTGCCATGAAGCTGAAACCCTAGCTGCCCTTAGACTGCCAAACACCCCCTGCAAACTGACATCAGGAACTTGGAGGGGTGAGTTTAGCTTTCCACAGAAAAGACCCACCGTTCCTGCACAGAACTCTCGGCCACGGAGTGCGCTGCTAACTGATAAAAATAAGTTCAGCACAGGACTTCTGCCAGATCCAAGCATCCAGAAGCTGGAACCCTTACTGGCCTTGGAGTGCCAAATGGCTCCTACAGCCTGACATCAGGAACCTGCTGGGGTGAGTTTAGTTTCCCACAGAAAAGACCCACAGTTCCTGCACAGAGCTCTGTGTCCCGGAGTGGGCTTCTGCCACTTAGAATTCTGAACAGTGCACATTACTCCCAGAACCAAGCTGTCAGAAGCTGGAACCCTAACTGTCCTTGGAGTGCCCAATGTCTCCTACAACCTGACATTAGGAACGTAGTCGGTGAGTATAGCTTCCCACAGAAAAGACCCACCGTTCCTGCACAGAACTCTCGGCCACGGAGTGGGCTGCTAACTGATAAAAATAAGTTCAGCACAGGACTTCTGCCAGATCCAAGCATCCAGAAGCTGGAACCCTAACTGGCCTTGGAGCGCCAAATGTCTGCTACAGCCTGACATCACGAACTTAGTCGGTGAGTATAGCTTCCCACAGAAGAGAGCCACTGTTCCTGCACAGAGCTCTGTGCCCGGGAGTGGGCTTCTGCCACTTAGAATTCTGAACAGTGTACTTACTCCCACAACCAAGCTGCCATGAAGCTGAAACCCTAGCTGCCCTTAGACTGCCAAACACCCCCTGCCAACTGACATCAGGAACTTGGAGGGGTGAGTTTAGCTTTCCACAGAAAAGACCCACCATTCCTACACAGAGCTCTGGGCCACGCAGTGGGCTGCGAACTGAAAAAAATAAGTTCAGCACAGGACTTCTGCCAGATCCAAGCATCCAGAAGCTGGAACCCTAACTGTCCTTGGAGTGCCCAATGTCTCCTACAGCCTGACATTAGGAACTTAGTCGGTGAGTATAGCTTCCCACAGAAGAGAGCCACTGTTCCTGCACAGCGCTCTGTGCCCGGGACTGGGCTTCTGCCACTTAGAATTCTGAACAGTGTACTTACTGCCACAACCAAGCTGCCATGAAGCTGAAACCCTAGCTGCCCTTAGACTGCCAAACACCTCCTGCAAACCGACATCAGGAACTTGGAGGAGTGACTTTAACTTCCCACAGAAGAGATCCACTGTTCCTGCACAGAGCTCTGTGCCCCGGAGTGGGCTTCTGCCACTTAGAATTCTGAACAGTGTACTTACTCCCAGAACCAAGCTGCCATGAAGCTGAAACCCTAGCTGCCCTTAGACTGCCAAACACCCCCTGCAAACTGACATCAGGAACTTGGAGGGGTGAGTTTAGCTTCCCACAGAAGAGAGCCAATGTTCCTGCACAGAACTCTCGGCCACGGAGTGCGCTGCTAACTGATAAAAATAAGTTCAGCACAGGACTTCTGCCAGATCCAAGCATCCAGAAGCTGGAACCCTAACTGGCCTTGGAGCGCCAAATGTCTCCTACAGCCTGACATCAGGAACCTGCTGGGGTGAGTTTAGTTTCCCACAGAAAAGACCCACCATTCCTGCACAGAGCTCTGTGCCCGGGAGTGGGCTTCTGCCACTTAGAATTCTGAACAGTGCACATTACTCCCACAACCAAGCTGTCAGAAGCTGGAACCCTAACTGTCCTTGGAGTGCCCAATGTCTCCTACAACCTGACATTAGGAACTTAGTCGGTGAGTATAGCTTCCCACAGAAAAGACCCACCGTTCCTGCACAGAACTCTCGGCCACGGAGTGCGCTGCTAACTGATAAAAATAAGTTCAGCACAGGACTTCTGCCAGATCCAAGCATCCAGAAGCTGGAACCCTAACTGGCCTTGGAGTGCCAAATGTCTCCTACAGCCTGACATCAGGAACCTGCTGGGGGGAGTTTAGTTTCCCACAGAAGAGACCCACAGTTCCTGCACAGAGCTCTGTGCCCTGGAGTGGGATTCTGCCACTTAGAATTCTGAACAGTGCACATTACTCCCAGAACCAAGCTGTCAGAAGCTGGAACCCTAACTGTCCTTGGAGTGCCCAATGTCTCCTACAACCTGACATTAGGAACTTAGTCGGTGAGTATAGCTTCCCACAGAAGAGAGCCACCGCTCCTGCACAGAGCTCTGTGCCCGGGAGTGGGCTTCTGCCACTTAGAATTCTGAACAGTGTACTTACTCCCACAACCAAGCTGCCATGAAGCTGAAACCCAAGCTGCCCTTAGACTGCCAAACACCCCCTTCAAACTGACATCAGGAATTTGGAGGGGTGAGTTTAGCTTTCCACAGAAATGACCCACCGTTCCTGCACAGAACTCTCGGCCACGGAGTGGGCTGTGAACTGAAAAAAATAAGTTCTGCACAGGACTTCTGCCAGATCCAAGCATCCAAAAGCTGGAACCCTAACTGTCCTGCGAGTGCCCAATGTCTCCTACACCCTGACATTAGGAACTTAGTCGGTGAGTATAGCTTCCCACAGAAGAGAGCCACTGTTCCTGCACAGAGCTCTGTGCCCCGGAGTGGGCTTCTGCCACTTAGAATTCTGAACCGTGTACTTACTCCCACAACCAAGCTGCCATGAAGCTGAAACCCTAGCTGCCCTTAGACTGCCAAACACCCCCTGCAAACTGACATCAGGAACTTGGAGGGGTGAGTTTAGCTTTCCACAGAAAAGACCCACCGTTCCTGCACAGAACTCTCGGCCACGGAGTGCGCTGCTAACTGATAAAAATAAGTTCAGCACAGGACTTCTGCCAGATCCAAGCATCCAGAAGCTGGAACCCTTACTGGCCTTGGAGTGCCAAATGGCTCCTACAGCCTGACATCAGGAACCTGCTGGGGTGAGTTTAGTTTCCCACAGAAAAGACCCACAGTTCCTACACAGAGCTCTGTGCCCCGGAGTGGGCTTCTGCCACTTAGAATTCTGAACAGTGCACATTACTCCCACAACAAAGCTGTCAGAAGCTGGAACCCTAACTGTCCTTGGAGTGCCCAATGTCTCCTACAACCTGACATTAGGAACTTAGTCGGTGAGTATAGCTTCCCACAGAAAAGACCCACCGTTCCTGCACAGAACTCTCGGCCACGGAGTGCGCTGCTAACTGATAAAAATAAGTTCAGCACAGGACTTCTGCCAGATCCAAGCATCCAGAAGCTGGAACCCTTACTGGCCTTGGAGTGCCAAATGTCTCCTACAGCCTGACATCAGGAACCTGCTGGGGTGAGTTTTTTTTCCCACAGAAAAGACCCACAGTTCCTGCACAGAGCTGTGTGCCCGGGAGTGGGCTTCTGCCACTTAGAATTCTGAACAGTGCACATTACGCCCAGAACCAAGCTGTAAGAAGTTGGAACGCTAACTGTCCTGGGAGTGCCCAATGTCTCCTAAAACCTGCCATTAGGAACTTAGGGGGTGAGTATAGCTTCCCACAGAAGAGAGCCACTGTTCCTGCACAGAGTTCTGTGCCCGGAAGTGGGCTTCTGCCACTTAGAATTCTGAACACTGCTGCACTTCTCCCATAGCCAAGCTCCCAGAAGCTGGAACCCTAACTGTCCTTGGAGTGCCCAATGTCTCCTACAACCTGACATTAGGAACTTAGTCGGTGAGTATAGCTTCCCACAGAAGAGAGCCACTGTTCCTGCACAGAGCTCTGTACCCGGGAGTGGGCTTCTGCCACTTACAATTCTGAACAGTGTACTCACTCCCACAACCAAGCTGCCATGAAGCTGAAACCCTAGCTGCCCTTAGACTGCCAAACACCCCCTGCAAACTGACATCAGGAACTTGGAGGGGTGAGTTTAGCTTTCCACAGAAAAGACCCACCGTTCCTGCACAGAACTCTCGGCCACGGAGTGCGCTGCTAACTGATAAAAATAAGTTCAGCACAGGACTTCTGCCAGATCCAAGCATCCAGAAGCTGGAACCCTTACTGGCCTTGGAGTGCCAAATGGCTCCTACAGCCTGACATCAGGAACCTGCTGGGGTGAGTTTAGTTTCCCACAGAAAAGACCCACAGTTCCTGCACAGAGCTCTGTGTCCCGGAGTGGGCTTCTGCCACTTAGAATTCTGAACAGTGCACATTACTCCCAGAACCAAGCTGTCAGAAGCTGGAACCCTAACTGTCCTTGGAGTGCCCAATGTCTCCTACAACCTGACATTAGGAACGTAGTCGGTGAGTATAGCTTCCCACAGAAAAGACCCACCGTTCCTGCACAGAACTCTCGGCCACGGAGTGGGCTGCTAACTGATAAAAATAAGTTCAGCACAGGACTTCTGCCAGATCCAAGCATCCAGAAGCTGGAACCCTAACTGGCCTTGGAGCGCCAAATGTCTGCTACAGCCTGACATCACGAACTTAGTCGGTGAGTATAGCTTCCCACAGAAGAGAGCCACTGTTCCTGCACAGAGCTCTGTGCCCGGGAGTGGGCTTCTGCCACTTAGAATTCTGAACAGTGTACTTACTCCCACAACCAAGCTGCCATGAAGCTGAAACCCTAGCTGCCCTTAGACTGCCAAACACCCCCTGCAAACTTACATCAGGAACTTGGAGGGGTGAGTTTAGCTTTCCACAGAAAAGACCCACCATTCCTACACAGAGCTCTGGGCCACGCAGTGGGCTGCGAACTGAAAAAAATAAGTTCAGCACAGGACTTCTGCCAGATCCAAGCATCCAGAAGCTGGAACCCTAACTGTCCTTGGAGTGCCCAATGTCTCCTACAGCCTGACATTAGGAACTTAGTCGGTGAGTATAGCTTCCCACAGAAGAGAGCCACTGTTCCTGCACAGCGCTCTGTGCCCGGGACTGGGCTTCTGCCACTTAGAATTCTGAACAGTGTACTTACTGCCACAACCAAGCTGCCATGAAGCTGAAACCCTAGCTGCCCTTAGACTGCCAAACACCTCCTGCAAACCGACATCAGGAACTTGGAGGAGTGACTTTAACTTCCCACAGAAGAGATCCACTGTTCCTGCACAGAGCTCTGTGCCCCGGAGTGGGCTTCTGCCACTTAGAATTCTGAACAGTGTACTTACTCCCAGAACCAAGCTGCCATGAAGCTGAAACCCTAGCTGCCCTTAGACTGCCAAACACCCCCTGCAAACTGACATCAGGAACTTGGAGGGGTGAGTTTAGCTTCCCACAGAAGAGAGCCAATGTTCCTGCACAGAACTCTCGGCCACGGAGTGCGCTGCTAACTGATAAAAATAAGTTCAGCACAGGACTTCTGCCAGATCCAAGCATCCAGAAGCTGGAACCCTAACTGGCCTTGGAGCGCCAAATGTCTCCTACAGCCTGACATCAGGAACCTGCTGGGGTGAGTTTAGTTTCCCACAGAAAAGACCCACCATTCCTGCACAGAGCTCTGTGCCCGGGAGTGGGCTTCTGCCACTTAGAATTCTGAACAGTGCACATTACTCCCACAACCAAGCTGTCAGAAGCTGGAACCCTAACTGTCCTTGGAGTGCCCAATGTCTCCTACAACCTGACATTAGGAACTTAGTCGGTGAGTATAGCTTCCCACAGAAAAGACCCACCGTTCCTGCACAGAACTCTCGGCCACGGAGTGCGCTGCTAACTGATAAAAATAAGTTCAGCACAGGACTTCTGCCAGATCCAAGCATCCAGAAGCTGGAACCCTAACTGGCCTTGGAGTGCCAAATGTCTCCTACAGCCTGACATCAGGAACCTGCTGGGGGGAGTTTAGTTTCCCACAGAAGAGACCCACAGTTCCTGCACAGAGCTCTGTGCCCTGGAGTGGGATTCTGCCACTTAGAATTCTGAACAGTGCACATTACTCCCAGAACCAAGCTGTCAGAAGCTGGAACCCTAACTGTCCTTGGAGTGCCCAATGTCTCCTACAACCTGACATTAGGAACTTAGTCGGTGAGTATAGCTTCCCACAGAAAAGACCCACCGCTCCTGCACAGAGCTCTGTGCCCGGGAGTGGGCTTCTGCCACTTAGAATTCTGAACAGTGTACTTACTCCCACAACCAAGCTGCCATGAAGCTGAAACCCAAGCTGCCCTTAGACTGCCAAACACCCCCTTCAAACTGACATCAGGAATTTGGAGGGGTGAGTTTAGCTTTCCACAGAAATGACCCACCGTTCCTGCACAGAACTCTCGGCCACGGAGTGGGCTGTGAACTGAAAAAAATAAGTTCTGCACAGGACTTCTGCCAGATCCAAGCATCCAAAAGCTGGAACCCTAACTGTCCTGCGAGTGCCCAATGTCTCCTACACCCTGACATTAGGAACTTAGTCGGTGAGTATAGCTTCCCACAGAAGAGAGCCACTGTTCCTGCACAGAGCTCTGTGCCCCGGAGTGGGCTTCTGCCACTTACAATTCTGAACAGTGTACTCACTCCCACAACCAAGCTGCCATGAAGCTGAAACCCTAGCTGCCCTTAGACTGCCAAACACCCCCTGCAAACTGACATCAGGAACTTGGAGGGGTGAGTTTAGCTTTCCACAGAAAAGACCCACCGTTCCTGCACAGAACTCTCGGCCACGGAGTGCGCTGCTAACTGATAAAAATAAGTTCAGCACAGGACTTCTGCCAGATCCAAGCATCCAGAAGCTGGAACCCTTACTGGCCTTGGAGTGCCAAATGGCTCCTACAGCCTGACATCAGGAACCTGCTGGGGTGAGTTTAGTTTCCCACAGAAAAGACCCACAGTTCCTACACAGAGCTCTGTGCCCCGGAGTGGGCTTCTGCCACTTAGAATTCTGAACAGTGCACATTACTCCCACAACAAAGCTGTCAGAAGCTGGAACCCTAACTGTCCTTGGAGTGCCCAATGTCTCCTACAACCTGACATTAGGAACTTAGTCGGTGAGTATAGCTTCCCACAGAAAAGACCCACCGTTCCTGCACAGAACTCTCGGCCACGGAGTGCGCTGCTAACTGATAAAAATAAGTTCAGCACAGGACTTCTGCCAGATCCAAGCATCCAGAAGCTGGAACCCTTACTGGCCTTGGAGTGCCAAATGTCTCCTACAGCCTGACATCAGGAACCTGCTGGGGTGAGTTTTTTTTCCCACAGAAAAGACCCACAGTTCCTGCACAGAGCTGTGTGCCCGGGAGTGGGCTTCTGCCACTTAGAATTCTGAACAGTGCACATTACGCCCAGAACCAAGCTGTAAGAAGTTGGAACGCTAACTGTCCTGGGAGTGCCCAATGTCTCCTAAAACCTGCCATTAGGAACTTAGGGGGTGAGTATAGCTTCCCACAGAAGAGAGCCACTGTTCCTGCACAGAGTTCTGTGCCCGGAAGTGGGCTTCTGCCACTTAGAATTCTGAACACTGCTGCACTTCTCCCATAGCCAAGCTCCCAGAAGCTGGAACCCTAACTGTCCTTGGAGTGCCCAATGTCTCCTACAACCTGACATTAGGAACTTAGTCGGTGAGTATAGCTTCCCACAGAAGAGAGCCACTGTTCCTGCACAGAGCTCTGTACCCGGGAGTAAGCTTCTGCCACTTACAATTCTGAACAGTGTACTCACTCCCACAACCAAGCTGCCATGAAGCTGAAACCCTAGCTGCCCTTAGACTGCCAAACACCCCCTGCAAACTGACATCAGGAACTTGGAGGGGTGAGTTTAGCTTTCCACAGAAAAGACCCACCGTTCCTGCACAGAACTCTCGGCCACGGAGTGCGCTGCTAACTGATAAAAATAAGTTCAGCACAGGACTTCTGCCAGATCCAAGCATCCAGAAGCTGGAACCCTTACTGGCCTTGGAGTGCCAAATGTCTCCTACAGCCTGACATCAGGAACCTGCTGGGGTGAGTTTTGTTTCCCACAGAAAAGACCCACAGTTCCTGCACAGAGCTGTGTGCCCGGGAGTGGGCTTCTGCCACTTAGAATTCTGAACAGTGCACATTACGCCCAGAACCAAGCTGTAAGAAGTTGGAACGCTAACTGTCCTTGGAGTGCCCAATGTCTCCTAAAACCTGCCATTAGGAACTTAGGGGGTGAGGATAGCTTCCCACAGAAGAGAGCCACTGTTCCTGCACAGAGTTCTGTGCCCGGAAGTGGGCTTCTGCCACTTAGAATTCTGAACAGTGTACTTACTCCCACAACCAAGCTGCCATGAAGCTGAAACCCTAGCTGCCCTTAGACTGCCAAACACCCCCTGCAAACTGACATCAGGAACTTGGAGGGGTGAGTTTAGCTTTCCACAGAAAAGACCCACCGTTCCTGCACAGAACTCTCGGCCACGGAGTGGGCTGCGAACTGAAAAAAATAAGTTCTGCACAGGACTTCTGCCAGATCCAAGCATCCAAAAGCTGGAACCCTAACTGTCCTTGGAGTGCCCAATGTCTCCTACAACCTGACATTAGGAACTTAGTCGGTGAGTATAGCTTCCCACAGAAGAGAGCCACTGTTCCTGCACAGAGCTCTGTACCCGGGAGTGGGCTTCTGCCACTTACAATTCTGAACAGTGTACTCACTCCCACAACCAAGCTGCCATGAAGCTGAAACCCTAGCTGCCCTTAGACTGCCAAACACCCCCTGCAAACTGACATCAGGAACTTGGAGGGGTGAGTTTAGCTTTCCACAGAAAAGACCCACCGTTCCTGCACAGAACTCTCGGCCACGGAGTGCGCTGCTAACTGATAAAAATAAGTTCAGCACAGGACTTCTGCCAGATCCAAGCATCCAGAAGCTGGAACCCTTACTGGCCTTGGAGTGCCAAATGGCTCCTACAGCCTGACATCAGGAACCTGCTGGGGTGAGTTTAGTTTCCCACAGAAAAGACCCACAGTTCCTGCACAGAGCTCTGTGTCCCGGAGTGGGCTTCTGCCACTTAGAATTCTGAACAGTGCACATTACTCCCAGAACCAAGCTGTCAGAAGCTGGAACCCTAACTGTCCTTGGAGTGCCCAATGTCTCCTACAACCTGACATTAGGAACGTAGTCGGTGAGTATAGCTTCCCACAGAAAAGACCCACCGTTCCTGCACAGAACTCTCGGCCACGGAGTGGGCTGCTAACTGATAAAAATAAGTTCAGCACAGGACTTCTGCCAGATCCAAGCATCCAGAAGCTGGAACCCTAACTGGCCTTGGAGCGCCAAATGTCTGCTACAGCCTGACATCACGAACTTAGTCGGTGAGTATAGCTTCCCACAGAAGAGAGCCACTGTTCCTGCACAGAGCTCTGTGCCCGGGAGTGGGCTTCTGCCACTTAGAATTCTGAACAGTGTACTTACTCCCACAACCAAGCTGCCATGAAGCTGAAACCCTAGCTGCCCTTAGACTGCCAAACACCCCCTGCCAACTGACATCAGGAACTTGGAGGGGTGAGTTTAGCTTTCCACAGAAAAGACCCACCATTCCTACACAGAGCTCTGGGCCACGCAGTGGGCTGCGAACTGAAAAAAATAAGTTCAGCACAGGACTTCTGCCAGATCCAAGCATCCAGAAGCTGGAACCCTAACTGTCCTTGGAGTGCCCAATGTCTCCTACAGCCTGACATTAGGAACTTAGTCGGTGAGTATAGCTTCCCACAGAAGAGAGCCACTGTTCCTGCACAGCGCTCTGTGCCCGGGACTGGGCTTCTGCCACTTAGAATTCTGAACAGTGTACTTACTGCCACAACCAAGCTGCCATGAAGCTGAAACCCTAGCTGCCCTTAGACTGCCAAACACCTCCTGCAAACCGACATCAGGAACTTGGAGGAGTGACTTTAACTTCCCACAGAAGAGATCCACTGTTCCTGCACAGAGCTCTGTGCCCCGGAGTGGGCTTCTGCCACTTAGAATTCTGAACAGTGTACTTACTCCCAGAACCAAGCTGCCATGAAGCTGAAACCCTAGCTGCCCTTAGACTGCCAAACACCCCCTGCAAACTGACATCAGGAACTTGGAGGGGTGAGTTTAGCTTCCCACAGAAGAGAGCCAATGTTCCTGCACAGAACTCTCGGCCACGGAGTGCGCTGCTAACTGATAAAAATAAGTTCAGCACAGGACTTCTGCCAGATCCAAGCATCCAGAAGCTGGAACCCTAACTGGCCTTGGAGCGCCAAATGTCTCCTACAGCCTGACATCAGGAACCTGCTGGGGTGAGTTTAGTTTCCCACAGAAAAGACCCACCATTCCTGCACAGAGCTCTGTGCCCGGGAGTGGGCTTCTGCCACTTAGAATTCTGAACAGTGCACATTACTCCCACAACCAAGCTGTCAGAAGCTGGAACCCTAACTGTCCTTGGAGTGCCCAATGTCTCCTACAACCTGACATTAGGAACTTAGTCGGTGAGTATAGCTTCCCACAGAAAAGACCCACCGTTCCTGCACAGAACTCTCGGCCACGGAGTGCGCTGCTAACTGATAAAAATAAGTTCAGCACAGGACTTCTGCCAGATCCAAGCATCCAGAAGCTGGAACCCTAACTGGCCTTGGAGTGCCAAATGTCTCCTACAGCCTGACATCAGGAACCTGCTGGGGGGAGTTTAGTTTCCCACAGAAGAGACCCACAGTTCCTGCACAGAGCTCTGTGCCCTGGAGTGGGATTCTGCCACTTAGAATTCTGAACAGTGCACATTACTCCCAGAACCAAGCTGTCAGAAGCTGGAACCCTAACTGTCCTTGGAGTGCCCAATGTCTCCTACAACCTGACATTAGGAACTTAGTCGGTGAGTATAGCTTCCCACAGAAGAGAGCCACTGTTCCTGCACAGAGCTCTGTACCAGGGAGTGGGCTTCTGCCACTTAGAATTCTGAACAGTGTACTCACTCCCACAACCAAGCTGCCAGGAAGCTGAAACCCTAGCTGCCCTTAGACTGCCAAACACCCCCTGCAAACTGACATCAGGAACTTGGAGGGGTGAGTTTAGCTTTCCACAGAAAAGACCCACCGTTCCTGCACAGAACTCTCGGCCACGGAGTGCGCTGCTAACTGATAAAAATAAGTTCAGCACAGGACTTCTGCCAGATCCAAGCATCCAGAAGCTGGAACCCTAACTGGCCTTGGAGCGCCAAATGTCTCCTACAGCCTGACATCACGAACTTAGTCGGTGAGTATAGCTTCCCACAGAAGAGAGCCACTGTTCCTGCACAGAGCTCTGTGCCCGGGAGTGGGCTTCTGCCACTTAGAATTCTGAACAGTGTACTTACTCCCACAACCAAGCTGCCATGAAGCTGAAACCCTAGCTGCCCTTAGACTGCCAAACACCCCCTGCAAACTGACATCAGGAACTTGGAGGGGTGAGTTTTGCTTCCCACAGAAAAGACCCACCGTTCCTGCACAGAACTCTCGGCCACGGAGTGGGCTGCTAACTGATAAAAATAAGTTCAGCACAGGACTTCTGCCAGATCCAAGCATCCAGAAGCTGGAACCCTTACTGGCCTTGGAGTGCCCAATGTCTCCTACAGCCTGACATTAGGAACTTAGTCGGTGAGTATAGCTTCCCACAGAAGAGAGCCACTGTTCCTGCACAGAGCTCTGTGCCCGGGACTGGGCTTCTGCCACTTAGAATTCTGAACAGTGTACTTACTGCCACAACCAAGCTGCCATGAAGCTGAAACCCTAGCTGCCCTTAGACTGCCAAACACCTCCTGCAAACCGACATCAGGAACTTGGAGGAGTGACTTTAACTTCCCACAGAAGAGATCCACCGTTCCTGCACAGAGCTCTGTGCCCCGGAGTGGGCTTCTGCCACTTAGAATTCTGAACAGTGTACTCACTCCCACAACCAAGCTGCCAGGAAGCTGAAACCCTAGCTGCCCTTAGACTGCCAAACACCTCCTGCAAACCGACATCAGGAACTTGGAGGGGTGAGTTTAGCTTTCCACAGAAAAGACCCACCGTTCCTGCACAGAACTCTCGGCCACGGAGTGCGCTGCTAACTGATAAAAATAAGTTCAGCACAGGACTTCTCCCAGATCCAAGCATCCAAAAGCTGGAACCCTTACTGGCCTTGGAGTGCCAAATGTCTCCTACAGCCTGACATCAGGAACCTGCTGGGGTGAGTTTAGTTTCCCACAGAAAAGACCCACAGTTCCTGCACAGAGCTCTGTGTCCCGGAGTGGGCTTCTGCCACTTAGAATTCTGAACAGTGCACATTACTCCCAGAAGCAAGCTGTCAGAAGCTGGAACCCTAACTGTCCTTGGAGTGCCCAATGTCTCCTACAACCTGACATTAGGAACTTAGTCGGTAAGTATAGCTTCCCACAGAAAAGACCCACCGTTCCTGCACAGAACTCTCGGCCACGGAGTGGGCTGCTAACTGATAAAAATAAGTTCAGCACAGGACTTCTGCCAAATCCAAGCATCCAGAAGCTGGAACCCTAACTGTCCTTGGAGTGCCCAATGTCTCCTACAACCTGACATTAGGAACTTAGTCGGTGAGTATAGCTTCCCACAGAAGAGAGCCACTGTTCCTGCACAGAGTTCTGTGCCCGGAAGTGGGCTTCTGCCACTTAGAATTCTGAACAGTGTACTTACTCCCACAACCAAGCTGCCATGAAGCTGAAACCCTAGCTGCCCTTAGACTGCCAAACACCTTCTGCAAACTGACATCAGGAACTTGGAGGGGTGAGTTTAGCTTTCCACAGAAAAGACCCACCGTTCCTGCACAGAACTCTCGGCCACGGAGTCGGCTGCGAACTGAAAAAAATAAGTTCTGCACAGGACTTCTGCCAGATCCAAGCATCCAAAAGCTGGAACCCTAAC
This sequence comes from Chamaea fasciata, assembly GCF_029207755.1. NCBI lineage: Eukaryota > Metazoa > Chordata > Aves > Passeriformes > Sylviidae > Chamaea > Chamaea fasciata. The sequence continues at coordinate 78,137 of NW_027094314.1, forward strand.
TGTCCTGCGAGTGCCCAATGTCTCCTACAACCTGACATTAGGAACTTAGTCGGTGAGCATAGCTTCCCACAGAAGAGAGCCACTGTTCCTGCACAGAGCTCTGTACCCGGGAGTGGGCTTCTGCCACTTAGAATTCTGAACAGTGTACTCACTCCCACAACCAAGCTGCCATGAAGCTGAAACCCTAGCTGCCCTTAGACTGCCAAACACCCCCCGCAAACTGACATCAGGAACTTGGAGGGGTGAGTTTAGCTTCCCACAGAAGAGAGCCAATGTTCCTGCACAGAACTCTCAGCCACGGAGTGCGCTGCTAACTGATAAAAATAAGTTCAGCACAGGACTTCTGCCAGATCCAAGCATCCAGAAGCTGGAACCATTACTGGCCTTGGAGCGCCAAATGTCTCCTACAGCCTGACATCAGGAACCTGTTGGGGTGAGTTTTGTTTCCCACAGAAAAGACCCACAGTTCCTGCACAGAGCTCTGTGCCCGGGAGTGGGCTTCTGCCACTTAGAATTCTGAACAGTGCACATTACTCCCAGAACCAAGCTGTAAGAAGTTGGAACGCTAACTGTCCTGGGAGTGCCCAATGTCTCCTAAAACCTGCCATTAGGAACTTAGGGGGTGAGTATAGCTTCCCACAGAAGAGAGCCACTGTTCCTGCACAGAGTTCTGTGCCCGGAAGTGGGCTTCTGCCACTTAGAATTCTGAACACTGCTGCACTTCTCCCATAGCCAAGCTCCCAGAAGCTGGAACCCTAACTGTCCTGCGAGTGCCCAATGTCTCCTATAACCTGACATTAGGAACTTCAGGGGGTGAGTTTAGCTTCCCACAGAAGAGACCCACAGTCCCTGCACAGGGCTCTGTGCCCGGGAGTGGGCTTCTGCCACTTAGAATTCTGAACAGTGTACTTACTCCCACAACCAAGCTGCCATGAAGCTGAAACCCTAGCTGCCCTTAGACTGCCAAACACCCCCTGCAAACTGACATCAGGAACTTGGAGGGGTGAGTTTAGCTTTCCACAGAAAAGACCCACCGTTCCTGCACAGAACTCTCGGCCACGGAGTGGGCTGCTAACTGATAAAAATAAGTTCAGCACAGGACATATGCCAGATCCAAGCATCCAAAAGCTGGAACCCTAACTGGCCTTGGAGTGCCCAATGTCTCCTACAGCCTGACATTAGGAACTTAGTCGGTGAGTATAGCTTCCCACAGAAGAGAGCCACTGTTCCTGCACAGAGCTCTGTGCCCGGGACTGGGCTTCTGCCACTTAGAATTCTGAACAGTGTACTTACTGCCACAACCAAGCTGCCATGAAGCTGAAACCCTAGCTGCCCTTAGACTGCCAAACACCCCCTGCAAACTGACATCAGGAACTTGGAGGGGTGAGTTTAGCTTCCCACAGAAGAGAGCCAATGTTCCTGCACAGAACTCTCGGCCACGGAGTGGGCTGCTACCTGATAAAAATAAGTTCAGCACAGGACTTCTGCCAGATCCAAGCATCCAGAAGCTGGAACCCTTACTGGCCTTGGAGTGCCAAATGTCTCCTACAGCCTGACATCAGGAACCTGCTGGGGTGAGTTTAGTTTCCCACAGAAAAGACCCACAGTTCCTGCACAGAGCTCTGTGCCCTGGAGTGGGCTTCTGCCACTTAGAATTCTGAACAGTGCACATTACTCCCACAACCAAGCTGTCAGAAGCTGGAACCCTAACTGTCCTTGGAGTGCCCAATGTCTCCTACAACCTGACATTAGGACCTTCGGGGGGTGAGTTTAGCTTCCCACCGAAGAGAGCCACTGTTCCTGCACAGAGCTCTGTGCCCGGGACTGGGCTTCTGCCACTTAGAATTCTGAACAGTGTACTTACTGCCACAACCAAGCTGCCATGAAGCTGAAACTCTAGCTGCCCTTAGACTGCCAAACACCTCCTGCAAACCGACATCAGGAACTTGGAGGAGTGACTTTAACTTCCCACAGAAGAGATCCACCGTTCCTGCACAGAGCTCTGTGCCCGGGAGTGGGCTTCTGCCACTTGCAATTCAGAACACTGCTGCGCTTCTCCCATAACCAATCTCCCAGAAGCTGGAACCCTTACTGGCCTTGGAGTGCCAAATGGCTCCTACAGCCTGACATCAGGAACCTGCTGGGGTGAGTTTAGTTTCCCACAGAAAAGACCCACAGTTCCTGCACAGAGCCCTGTGCCCCAGAGTGGGCTTCTGCCACTTAGAATTCTGAACAGTGCACATTACTCCCAGAACCAAGCTGTCAGAAGCTGGAACCCTAACTGTCCTTGGAGTGCCCAATGTCTCCTACAACCTGACATTAGGAACTTAGTCGGTGAGTATAGCTTCCCACAGAAGAGAGCCACTGTTCCTGCACAGAGCTCTGTGCCCGGGAGTGGGCTTCTGCCACTTAGAATTCTGAACACTGCTGCACTTCTCCCATAGCCAAGCTCCCAGAAGCTGGAACCCTAACTGTCCTGCGAGTGCCCAATGTCTCCTACAACCTGACATTAGGAACTTCGGGGGGTGAGTTTAGCTTCCCACAGAAGAGAGCCACTGTTCCTGCACAGAGCTCTGTGCCCGGGACTGGGCTTCTGCCACTTAGAATTCTGAACAGTGTACTTACTGCCACAACCAAGCTGCCATGAAGCTGAAACCCTAGCTGCCCTTAGACTGCCAAACACCTCCTGCAAACCGACATCAGGAACTTGGAGGAGTGACTTTAACTTCCCACAGAAGAGATCCACCGTTCCTGCACAGAGCTCTGTGCCCCGGAGTGGGCTTCTGCCACTTAGAATTCTGAACAGTGTACTTACTCCCAGAACCAAGCTGCCATGAAGCTGAAACCCTAGCTGCCCTTAGACTGCCAAACACCCCCTGCAAACTGACATCAGAAACTTGGAGGGGTGAGTTTAGCTTTCCACAGAAAAGACCCACGGTTCCTGCACAGAACTCTCGGCCACGGAGTGCGCTGCTAACTGATAAAAATAAGTTCAGCACAGGACTTCTGCCAGATGCAAGCATCCAGAAGCTGGAACCCTAACTGGCCTTGGAGCGCCAAATGTCTCCTACAGCCTGACATCAGGAACCTGCTGGGGTGAGTTTAGTTTCCCACAGAAAAGACCCACAGTTCCTGCACAGAGCTCTGTGCCCGGGAGTGGGCTTCTGCCACTTAGAATTCTGAACAGTGCACATTACTCCCACAACCAAGCTGTCAGAAGCTGGAACCCTAACTGTCCTTGGAGTGCCCAATGTCTCCTACAACCTGACATTAGGAACTTAGTCGGTGAGTATAGCTTCCCACAGAAGAGAGCCACTGTTCCTGCACAGAGCTCTGTGCCCGGGAGTGGGCTTCTGCCACTTAGAATTCTGAACAGTGTACTTACTCCCACAACCAAGCTGCCAGGAAGCTGAAACCCTAGCTGCCCTTAGACTGCCAAACACCCCCTGCAAACTGACATCAGGAACTTGGAGGGGTGAGTTTTGCTTCCCACAGAAAAGACCCACCGTTCCTGCACAGAACTCTCGGCCACGGAGTGGGCTGCAAACTGATAAAAATAAGTTCAGCACAGGACTTCTGCCAGATCCAAGCATCCAGAAGCTGGAACCCTTACTGGCCTTGGAGTGCCCAATGTCTCCTACAGCCTGACATTAGGAACTTAGTCGGTGAGTATAGCTTCCCACAGAAGAGAGCCACTGTTCCTGCACAGAGCTCTGTGCCCGGGACTGGGCTTCTGCCACTTAGAATTCTGAACAGTGTACTTACTGCCACAACCAAGCTGCCATGAAGCTGAAACCCTAGCTGCCCTTAGACTGCCAAACACCTCCTGCAAACCGACATCAGGAACTTGGAGGAGTGACTTTAACTTCCCACAGAAGAGATCCACCGTTCCTGCACAGAGCTCTGTGCCCCGGAGTGGGCTTCTGCCACTTAGAATTCTGAACAGTGTACTTACTGCCACAACCAAGCTGCCATGAAGCTGAAACCCTAGCTGCCCTTAGACTGCCAAACACCCCCTGCAAACTGACATCAGGAACTTGGAGGGGTGAGTTTAGCTTCCCACAGAAGAGAGCCAATGTTCCTGCACAGAACTCTCGGCCACGGAGTGGGCTGCTAACTGATAAAAATAAGTTCAGCACAGGACTTCTGCCAGATCCAAGCATCCAGAAGCTGGAACCCTAACTGGCCTTGGAGCGCCAAATGTCTCCTACAGCCTGACATCAGGAACCTGCTGGGGGGAGTTTAGTTTCCCACAGAAAAGACCCACAGTTCCTGCACAGAGCTCTGTGCCCGGGAGTGGGCTTCTGCCACTTAGAATTCTGAACAGTGCACATTACTCCCACAACCAAGCTGTCAGAAGCTGGAACCCTAACTGTCCTTGGAGTGCCCAATGTCTCCTACAACCTGACATTAGGAACTTAGTCGGTGAGTATAGCTTCCCACATAAAAGACCCACCGTTCCTGCACAGAACTCTCGGCCACGGAGTGGGCTGCTACCTGATAAAAATAAGTTCAGCACAGGACTTCTGCCAGATCCAAGCATCCAGAAGCTGGAACCCTAACTGGCCTTGGAGCGCCAAATGTCTCCTACAGCCTGACATCAGGAACCTGCTGGGGGGAGTTTAGTTTCCCACAGAAGAGACCCACAGTTCCTGCACAGAGCTCTGTGTCCCGGAGTGGGCTTCTGCCACTTAGAATTCTGAACAGTGCACATTACTCCCAGAACCAAGCTGTCAGAAGCTGGAACCCTAACTGTCCTTGGAGTGCCCAATGTCTCCTACAACCTGACATTAGGAACTTAGTCGGTGAGTATAGCTTCCCACAGAAAAGACCCACCGTTCCTGCACAGAGCTCTGTACCCGGGAGTGGGCTTCTGCCACTTAGAATTCTGAACAGTGTACTCACTCCCACAACCAAGCTGCCAGGAAGCTGAAACCCTAGCTGCCCTTAGACTGCCAAACACCTCCTGCAAACCGACATCAGGAACTTGGAGGGGTGAGTTTAGCTTTCCACAGAAAAGACCCACCGTTCCTGCACAGAACTCTCGGCCACGGAGTGCGCTGCTAACTGATAAAAATAAGTTCAGCACAGGACTTCTCCCAGATCCAAGCATCCAAAAGCTGGAACCCTTACTGGCCTTGGAGTGCCAAATGTCTCCTACAACCTGACATCAGGAACCTGCTGGGGTGAGTTTAGTTTCCCACAGAAAAGACCCACAGTTCCTGCACAGAGCTCTGTGTCCCGGAGTGGGCTTCTGCCACTTAGAATTCTGAACAGTGCACATTACTCCCAGAAACAAGCTGTCAGAAGCTGGAACCCTAACTGTCCTTGGAGTGCCCAATGTCTCCTACAACCTGACATTAGGAACATAGTCGGTAAGTATAGCTTCCCACAGAAAAGACCCACCGTTCCTGCACAGAACTCTCGGCCACGGAGTGGGCTGCTAACTGATAAAAATAAGTTCAGCACAGGACTTCTGCCAAATCCAAGCATCCAGAAGCTGGAACCCTAACTGTCCTTGGAGTGCCCAATGTCTCCTACAACCTGACATTAGGAACTTAGTCGGTGAGTATAGCTTCCCACAGAAGAGAGCCACTGTTCCTGCACAGAGTTCTGTGCCCGGAAGTGGGCTTCTGCCACTTAGAATTCTGAACAGTGTACTTACTCCCACAACCAAGCTGCCATGAAGCTGAAACCCTAGCTGCCCTTAGACTGCCAAACACCCCCTGCAAACTGACATCAGGAACTTGGAGGGGTGAGTTTAGCTTTCCACAGAAAAGACCCACCGTTCCTGCACAGAACTCTCGGCCACGGAGTGGGCTGCGAACTGAAAAAAATAAGTTCTGCACAGGACTTCTGCCAGATCCAAGCATCCAAAAGCTGGAACCCTAACTGTCCTTGGAGTGCCCAATGTCTCCTACAACCTGACATTAGGAACTTAGTCGGTGAGTATAGCTTCCCACAGAAGAGAGCCACTGTTCCTGCACAGAGCTCTGTACCCGGGAGTAAGCTTCTGCCACTTACAATTCTGAACAGTGTACTCACTCCCACAACCAAGCTGCCATGAAGCTGAAACCCTAGCTGCCCTTAGACTGCCAAACACCCCCTGCAAACTGACATCAGGAACTTGGAGGGGTGAGTTTAGCTTTCCACAGAAAAGACCCACCGTTCCTGCACAGAACTCTCGGCCACGGAGTGCGCTGCTAACTGATAAAAATAAGTTCAGCACAGGACTTCTGCCAGATCCAAGCATCCAGAAGCTGGAACCCTTACTGGCCTTGGAGTGCCAAATGGCTCCTACAGCCTGACATCAGGAACCTGCTGGGGTGAGTTTAGTTTCCCACAGAAAAGACCCACAGTTCCTGCACAGAGCTCTGTGTCCCGGAGTGGGCTTCTGCCACTTAGAATTCTGAACAGTGCACATTACTCCCAGAACCAAGCTGTCAGAAGCTGGAACCCTAACTGTCCTTGGAGTGCCCAATGTCTCCTACAACCTGACATTAGGAACGTAGTCGGTGAGTATAGCTTCCCACAGAAAAGACCCACCGTTCCTGCACAGAACTCTCGGCCACGGAGTGGGCTGCTAACTGATAAAAATAAGTTCAGCACAGGACTTCTGCCAGATCCAAGCATCCAGAAGCTGGAACCCTAACTGGCCTTGGAGCGCCAAATGTCTCCTACAGCCTGACATCACGAACTTAGTCGGTGAGTATAGCTTCCCACAGAAGAGAGCCACTGTTCCTGCACAGAGCTCTGTGCCCGGGAGTGGGCTTCTGCCACTTAGAATTCTGAACAGTGTACTTACTCCCACAACCAAGCTGCCATGAAGCTGAAACCCTAGCTGCCCTTAGACTGCCAAACACCCCCTGCCAACTGACATCAGGAACTTGGAGGGGTGAGTTTAGCTTTCCACAGAAAAGACCCACCATTCCTACACAGAGCTCTGGGCCACGCAGTGGGCTGCGAACTGAAAAAAATAAGTTCAGCACAGGACTTCTGCCAGATCCAAGCATCCAGAAGCTGGAACCCTAACTGTCCTTGGAGTGCCCAATGTCTCCTACAGCCTGACATTAGGAACTTAGTCGGTGAGTATAGCTTCCCACAGAAGAGAGCCACTGTTCCTGCACAGAGCTCTGTGCCCGGGACTGGGCTTCTGCCACTTAGAATTCTGAACAGTGTACTTACTGCCACAACCAAGCTGCCATGAAGCTGAAACCCTAGCTGCCGTTAGACTGCCAAACACCTCCTGCAAACCGACATCAAGAACTTGGAGGAGTGACTTTAACTTCCCACAGAAGAGATCCACCGTTCCTGCACAGAGCTCTGTGCCCCGGAGTGGGCTTCTGCCACTTAGAATTCTGAACAGTGCACATTACGCCCAGAACCAAGCTGTCAGAAGCTGGAACCCTAACTGTCCTTGGAGTGCCCAATGTCTCCTACAACCTGACATTAGGAACGTAGTCGGTGAGTATAGCTTCCCACAGAAAAGACCCACCGTTCCTGCACAGAACTCTCGGCCACGGAGTGCGCTGCTAACTGATAAAAATAAGTTCAGCACAGGACTTCTGCCAGATCCAAGCATCCAGAAGCTGGAACCCTTACTGGCCTTGGAGTGCCAAATGGCTCCTACAGCCTGACATCAGGAACCTGCTGGGGTGAGTTTAGTTTCCCACAGAAAAGACCCACCATTCCTACACAGAGCTCTGTGCCCCGGAGTGGGCTTCTGCCACTTAGAATTCTGAACAGTGCACATTACTCCCACAACAAAGCTGTCAGAAGCTGGAACCCTAACTGTCCTTGGAGTGCCCAATGTCTCCTACAACCTGACATTAGGAACTTAGTCGGTGAGTATAGCTTCCCACAGAAAAGACCCACCGCTCCTGCACAGAGCTCTGTGCCCGGGAGTGGGCTTCTGCCACTTAGAATTCTGAACAGTGTACTTACTCCCACAACCAAGCTGCCATGAAGCTGAAACCCAAGCTGCCCTTAGACTGCCAAACACCCCCTTCAAACTGACATCAGGAATTTGGAGGGGTGAGTTTAGCTTTCCACAGAAATGACCCACCGTTCCTGCACAGAACTCTCGGCCACGGAGTGGGCTGTGAACTGAAAAAAATAAGTTCTGCACAGGACTTCTGCCAGATCCAAGCATCCAAAAGCTGGAACCCTAACTGTCCTGCGAGTGCCCAATGTCTCCTACACCCTGACATTAGGAACTTAGTCGGTGAGTATAGCTTCCCACAGAAGAGAGCCACAGTTCCTGCACAGAGCTCTGTGCCCCGGAGTGGGCTTCTGCCACTTAGAATTCTGAACAGTGTACTTACTCCCACAACCAAGCTGCCATGAAGCTGAAACCCTAGCTGCCCTTAGACTGCCAAACACCCCCTGCAAACTGACATCAGGAACTTGGAGGGGTGAGTTTAGCTTTCCACAGAAAAGACCCACCGTTCCTGCACAGAACTCTCGGCCACGGAGTGCGCTGCTAACTGATAAAAATAAGTTCAGCACAGGACTTCTGCCAGATCCAAGCATCCAGAAGCTGGAACCCTTACTGGCCTTGGAGTGCCAAATGGCTCCTACAGCCTGACATCAGGAACCTGCTGGGGTGAGTTTAGTTTCCCACAGAAAAGACCCACAGTTCCTACACAGAGCTCTGTGCCCCGGAGTGGGCTTCTGCCACTTAGAATTCTGAACAGTGCACATTACTCCCACAACAAAGCTGTCAGAAGCTGGAACCCTAACTGTCCTTGGAGTGCCCAATGTCTCCTACAACCTGACATTAGGAACTTAGTCGGTGAGTATAGCTTCCCACAGAAAAGACCCACCGTTCCTGCACAGAACTCTCGGCCACGGAGTGCGCTGCTAACTGATAAAAATAAGTTCAGCACAGGACTTCTGCCAGATCCAAGCATCCAGAAGCTGGAACCCTTACTGGCCTTGGAGTGCCAAATGTCTCCTACAGCCTGACATCAGGAACCTGCTGGGGTGAGTTTTGTTTCCCACAGAAAAGACCCACAGTTCCTGCACAGAGCTGTGTGCCCGGGAGTGGGCTTCTGCCACTTAGAATTCTGAACAGTGCACATTACGCCCAGAACCAAGCTGTAAGAAGTTGGAACGCTAACTGTCCTGGGAGTGCCCAATGTCTCCTAAAACCTGCCATTAGGAACTTAGGGGGTGAGGATAGCTTCCCACAGAAGAGAGCCACTGTTCCTGCACAGAGTTCTGTGCCCGAAAGTGGGCTTCTGCCACTTAGAATTCTGAACAGTGTACTTACTCCCACAACCAAGCTGCCATGAAGCTGAAACCCTAGCTGCCCTTAGACTGCCAAACACCCCCTGCAAACTGACATCAGGAACTTGGAGGGGGGAGTTTAGCTTTCCACAGAAAAGACCCACCGTTCCTGCACAGAACTCTCGGCCACGGAGTGGGCTGCGAACTGAAAAAAATAAGTTCTGCACAGGACTTCTGCCAGATCCAAGCATCCAAAAGCTGGAACCCTAACTGTCCTTGGAGTGCCCAATGTCTCCTACAACCTGACATTAGGAACTTAGTCGGTGAGTATAGCTTCCCACAGAAGAGAGCCACTGTTCCTGCACAGAGCTCTGTACCCGGGAGTGGGCTTCTGCCACTTACAATTCTGAACAGTGTACTCACTCCCACAACCAAGCTGCCATGAAGCTGAAACCCTAGCTGCCCTTAGACTGCCAAACACCCCCTGCAAACTGACATCAGGAACTTGGAGGGGTGAGTTTAGCTTTCCACAGAAAAGACCCACCGTTCCTGCACAGAACTCTCGGCCACGGAGTGCGCTGCTAACTGATAAAAATAAGTTCAGCACAGGACTTCTGCCAGATCCAAGCATCCAGAAGCTGGAACCCTTACTGGCCTTGGAGTGCCAAATGGCTCCTACAGCCTGACATCAGGAACCTGCTGGGGTGAGTTTAGTTTCCCACAGAAAAGACCCACAGTTCCTGCACAGAGCTCTGTGTCCCGGAGTGGGCTTCTGCCACTTAGAATTCTGAACAGTGCACATTACTCCCAGAACCAAGCTGTCAGAAGCTGGAACCCTAACTGTCCTTGGAGTGCCCAATGTCTCCTACAACCTGACATTAGGAACGTAGTCGGTGAGTATAGCTTCCCACAGAAAAGACCCACCGTTCCTGCACAGAACTCTCGGCCACGGAGTGGGCTGCTAACTGATAAAAATAAGTTCAGCACAGGACTTCTGCCAGATCCAAGCATCCAGAAGCTGGAACCCTAACTGGCCTTGGAGCGCCAAATGTCTGCTACAGCCTGACATCACGAACTTAGTCGGTGAGTATAGCTTCCCACAGAAGAGAGCCACTGTTCCTGCACAGAGCTCTGTGCCCGGGAGTGGGCTTCTGCCACTTAGAATTCTGAACAGTGTACTTACTCCCACAACCAAGCTGCCATGAAGCTGAAACCCTAGCTGCCCTTAGACTGCCAAACACCCCCTGCCAACTGACATCAGGAACTTGGAGGGGTGAGTTTAGCTTTCCACAGAAAAGACCCACCATTCCTACACAGAGCTCTGGGCCACGCAGTGGGCTGCGAACTGAAAAAAATAAGTTCAGCACAGGACTTCTGCCAGATCCACGCATCCAGAAGCTGGAACCCTAACTGGCCTTGGAGTGCCCAATGTCTCCTACAGCCTGACATTAGGAACTTAGTCGGTGAGTATAGCTTCCCACAGAAGAGAGCCACTGTTCCTGCACAGAGCTCTGTGCCCGGGACTGGGCTTCTGCCACTTAGAATTCTGAACAGTGTACTTACTGCCACAACCAAGCTGCCATGAAGCTGAAACCCTAGCTGCCCTTAGACTGCCAAACACCTCCTGCAAACCGACATCAAGAACTTGGAGGAGTGACTTTAACTTCCCACAGAAGAGATCCACCGTTCCTGCACAGAGCTCTGTGCCCCGGAGTGGGCTTCTGCCACTTAGAATTCTGAACAGTGTACTTACTCCCAGAACCAAGCTGCCATGAAGCTGAAACCCTAGCTGCCCTTAGACTGCCAAACACCCCCTGCAAACTGACATCAGGAACTTGGAGAGGTGAGTTTAGCTTCCCACAGAAGAGAGCCAATGTTCCTGCACAGAACTCTTGGCCACGGAGTGCACTGCTAACTGATAAAAATAAGTTCAGCACAGGACTTCTGCCAGATCCAAGCATCCAGAAGCTGGAACCCTAACTGGCCTTGGAGTGCCCAATGGCTCCTACAGCCTGACATCAGGAACCTGCTGGGGTGAGTTTAGTTCCCCACAGAAAAGACCCACCATTCCTACACAGAGCTCTGTGCCCCGGAGTGGGCTTCTGCCACTTAGAATTCTGAACAGTGCACATTACTCCCACAACAAAGCTGTCAGAAGCTGGAACCCTAACTGTCCTTGGAGTGCCCAATGTCTCCTACAACCTGACATTAGGAACATAGTCGGTAAGTATAGCTTCCCACAGAAAAGACCCACCGTTCCTGCACAGAACTCTCGGCCACGGAGTGGGCTGCTAACTGATAAAAATAAGTTCAGCACAGGACTTCTGCCAAATCCAAGCATCCAGAAGCTGGAACCCTAACTGTCCTTGGAGTGCCCAATATCTCCTAAAACCTGCCATAAGGAACTTAGGGGGTGAGTATAGCTTCCCACACAAGAGAGCCACTGTTCCTGCACAGAGTTCTGTGTCCGGAAGTGGGCTTCTGCCACTTAGAATTCTGAACACTGCTGCACTTCTCCCATAGCCAAGCTCCCAGAAGCTGGAACCCTAACTGTCCAGCGAGTGCCCAATGTCTCCTACAACCTGACATTAGGAACTTCAGGGGGTGAGTTTAGCTTACCACAGAAGAGACCCACAGTTCCTGCACAGAACTCTCGGCCACGGAGTGGGCTGCTACCTGATAAAAATAAGTTCAGCACAGGACTTCTGCCAGATCCAAGCATCCAGAAGCTGGAACCCCTACTGGCCTTGGAGCGCCAAATGTCTCCTACAGCCTGACATCAGGAACCTGCTGGGGGGAGTTTAGTTTCCCACAGAAAAGACCCACAGTTCCTGCACAGAGCTCTGTGTCCCAGAGTGGGCTTCTGCCACTTAGAATTCTGAACAGTGCACATTACTCCAAGAAGCAAGCTGTCAGAAGCTGGAACCCTAACTGTCCTTGGAGTGCCCAATGTCTCCTACAACCTGACATTAGGAACTTAGTCGGTAAGTATAGCTTCCCACACAAAAGACCCACTGTTCCTGCACAGAACTCTCGGCCACGGAGTGGGCTGCGAACTGTAAAAAATAAGTTCTGCACAGGACTTCTGCCAGATCCAAGCATCCAAAAGCTGGTACCCTAACTGTCCCGCGAGTGCCAAATGTCTCCTACAACCTGACATTAGGAACTTAGTCGGTGAGTATAGCTTCCCACAGAAGAGAGCCACTGTTCCTGCACAGAGCTCTGTGCCCCGGAGTGGGCTTCTGCCACTTAGAATTCTGAACAGTGTACTTACTCCCACAACCAAGCTGCCATGAAGCTGAAACCCTAGCTGCCCTTAGACTGCCAAACACCCCCTGCAAACTGACATCAGGAACTTGGAGGGGTGAGTTTAGCTTTCCACAGAAAAGACCCACCGTTCCTGCACAGAACTCTCGGCCACGGAGTGCGCTGCTAACTGATAAAAATAAGTTCAGCACAGGACTTCGCCAGATCCAAGCATCCAGAAGCTGGAACCCTTACTGGCCTTGGAGTGCCAAATGGCTCCTACAGCCTGACATCAGGAACCTGCTGGGGGGAGTTTAGTTTCCCACAGAAAACACCCACAGTTCCTGCACAGAGCTCTGTGCCCGGGAGTGGGCTTCTGCCACTTAGAATTCTGAACACTGCTGCACTTCTCCCATAGCCAAGCTCCCAGAAGCTGGAACCCTAACTGTCCTTGGAGTGCCCAATGTCTCCTACAACCTGACATTAGGAACTTCGGGGGGTGAGTTTATCTTCCCACAGAAGAGAGCCACTGTTCCTGCACAGAGCTCTGTGCCCGGGAGTGGGCTTCTGCCACTTAGAATTCTGAACAGTGTACTTACTCCCACAACCACGCTGCCATGAAGCTGAAACCCTAGCTGCCCTTAGACTGCCAAACACCCCCTGCAAACTGACATCAGGAACTTGGAGGGGTGAGTTTAGCTTTCCACAGAAAAGACCCCCCGTTCCTGCACAGAACTCTCGGCCACGGAGTGGGCTGCGAACCGAAAAAAATAAGTTCAGCACAGGACATCTGCCAGATCCAAGCATCCAAAAGCTGGAACCCTAACTGTCCTTGGAGTGCCCAATGTCTCCTACAGCCTGACATTAGGAACTTAGTCGGTGAGTATAGCTTCCCACAAAAGAGAGCCACTGTTCCTGCACAGAGCTCTGTACCCGGGACTGGGCTTCTGCCACTTAGAATTCTGAACAGTGTACTTACTGCCACAACCAAGCTGCCATGAAGCTGAAACCCTAGCTGCCCTTAGACTGCCAAACACCCCCTGCAAACTGACATCATGAACTTGGAGGGGTGAGTTTTGCTTCCCACAGAAAAGACCCACCGTTCCTGCACAGAACTCTCGGCCACGGAGTGCGCTGCTAACTGATAAAAATAAGTTCAGCACAGGACTTCTGCCAGATCCAAGCATCCAGAAGCTGGAACCCTTACTGGCCTTGGAGTGCCAAATGGCTCCTACAGCCTGACATCAGGAACCTGCTGGGGGGAGTTTTGTTTACCACAGAAGAGACCCACAGTTCCTGCACAGAGCTCTGTGCCCGGGAGTGGGCTTCTGCCACTTAGAATTCTGAACAGTGCACATTACTCCCAGAACCAAGCTGTCAGAAGCTGGAACCCTAACTGTCCTTGGAGTGCCCAATGTCTCCTACAATTGACATTAGGAACTTAGTCGGGAAGTATAGCTTCCCACAGAAAAGACCCACCGTTCCTGCACAGAACTCTCGGCCACGGAGTGGGCTGCTAACTGATAAAAATAAGTTCAGCACAGGACTTCTGCCAAATCCAAGCATCCAGAAGCTGGAACCCTAACTGTCCTTGGAGTGCCCAATGTCTCCTACAACCTGACATTAGGAACTTAGTCGGTGAGTATAGCTTCCCACAGAAGAGAGCCACTGTTCCTGCACAGAGTTCTGTGCCCGGAAGCGGGCTTCTGCCACTTAGAATTCTGAACACTGCTGCACTTCTCCCATAGCCAAGCTTCCAGAAGCTGGAACCCTAACTGTCCTGCGAGTGCCCAATGTCTCCTACAACCTGACATTAGGAACTTAAGGGGGTGAGTTTAGCTTCCCACAGAAGAGACCCACAGCTCCTGCACAGAGCTCTGTGTCCCGGAGTGGGCTTCTGCCACTTAGAATTCTGAACAGTGTACTTACTCCCACAACCAAGCTGCCATGAAGCTGAAACCCTAGCTGCCCTTAGACTGCCAAACACCCCCTGCAAACTGACATCAGGAACTTGGAGGGGTGAGTTTAGCTTTCCACAGAAAAGACCCACCGTTCCTGCACAGAACTCTCGGCCACGGAGTGCGCTGCTAACTGATAAAAATAAGTTCAGCACAGGACTTCGCCAGATCCAAGCATCCAGAAGCTGGAACCCTTACTGGCCTTGGAGCGCCAAATGGCTCCTACAGCCTGACATCAGGAACCTGCTGGGGGGAGTTTAGTTTCCCACAGAAAACACCCACAGTTCCTGCACAGAGCTCTGTGCCCGGGAGTGGGCTTCTGCCACTTAGAATTCTGAACACTGCTGCACTTCTCCCATAGCCAAGCTCCCAGAAGCTGGAACCCTAACTGTCCTGCGAGTGCCCAATGTCTCCTACAACCTGACATTAGGAACTTCGGGGGGTGAGTTTATCTTCCCACAGAAGAGAGCCACTGTTCCTGCACAGAGCTCTGTGCCCGGGAGTGGGCTTCTGCCACTTAGAATTCTGAACAGTGTACTTACTGCCACAACCAAGCTGCCATGAAGCTGAAACCCTAGCTGCCCTTAGACTGCCAAACACCCCCTGCAAACTGACATCAGGAACTTGGAGGGGTGAGTTTAACTTCCCACAGAAGAGATCCACCGTTCCTGCACAGAGCTCTGTGCCCGGGAGTGGGCTTCTGCCACTTGCAATTCATAACACTGCTGCGCTTCTCCCATAACCAATCTCCCAGAAGTTGGAACCCTTACTGGCCTTGGAGTGCCAAATGTCTCCTACAGCCTGACTTCAGGAACCTGCTGGGGTGAGTTTAGTTTCCCACAGAAAAGACCCACAGTTCCTGCACAGAGCTCTGTGCCCCAGAGTGGGCTTCTGCCACTTAGAATTCTGAACAGTGCACATTACTCCCAGAACCAAGCTGTCAGAAGCTGGAACGCTAACTGTCCTTGGAGTGCCCAATGTCTCCTACAAACTGACATTAGGAATTTAGTCGGTGAGTATAGCTTCCCACAGAAGAGAGCCACTGTTCCTGCACAGAGCTCTGTTCCCGGGAGTGGGCTTCTGCCACTTAGAATTCTGAACACTGCTGCACTTCTCCCATAGCCAAGCTCCCAGAAGCTGGAACCCTAACTGTCCTGCGAGTGCCCAATGTCTCCTACGACCTGACATTAGTAACTTCGGGGGGTGAGTTTAGCTTCCCACAGAAGAGACCCACAGCTCGTGCACAGAGCTCTGTGCCCGGGAGTGGGCTTCTGCCACTTAGAATTCTGAACAGTGTACTCACTCCCACAACCAAGCTGCCATGAAGCTGAAACCCTAGCTGCCCTTAGACTGCCAAACACCCCCTGCAAACTGACATCAGGAACTTGGAGGGGTGAGTTTAGCTTTCCACAGAAAAGACCCACCGTTCCTGCACAGAACTCTCGGCCACGGAGTGCGCTGCTAACTGATAAAAATAAGTTCAGCACAGGACTTCGCCAGATCCAAGCATCCAGAAGCTGGAACCCTTACTGGCCTTGGAGTGCCAAATGGCTCCTACAGCCTGACATCAGGAACCTGCTGGGGGGAGTTTAGTTTCCCACAGAAAACACCCACAGTTCCTGCACAGAGCTCTGTGCCCGGGAGTGGGCTTCTGCCACTTAGAATTCTGAACACTGCTGCACTTCTCCCATAGCCAAGCTCCCAGAAGCTGGAACCCTAACTGTCCTGCGAGTGCCCAATGTCTCCTACAACCTGACATTAGGAACTTCGGGGGGTGAGTTTATCTTCCCACAGAAGAGAGCCACTGTTCCTGCACAGAGCTCTGTGCCCGGGAGTGGGCTTCTGCCACTTAGAATTCTGAACAGTGTACTTACTCCCACAACCACGCTGCCATGAAGCTGAAACCCTAGCTGCCCTTAGACTGCCAAACACCCCCTGCAAACTGACATCAGGAACTTGGAGGGGTGAGTTTATCTTTCCACAGAAAAGACCCCCCGTTCCTGCACAGAACTATCGGCCACGGAGTGGGCTGCGAACCGAAAAAAATAAGTTCAGCACAGGACATCTGCCAGATCCAAGCATCCAAAAGCTGGAACCCTAACTGTCCTTGGAGTGCCCAATGTCTCCTACAGCCTGACATTAGGAACTTAGTCGGTGAGTATAGCTTCCCACAAAAGAGAGCCACTGTTCCTGCACAGAGCTCTGTACCCGGGACTGGGCTTCTGCCACTTAGAATTCTGAACAGTGTACTTACTGCCACAACCAAGCTGCCATGAAGCTGAAACCCTAGCTGCCCTTAGACTGCCAAACACCCCCTGCAAACTGACATCAGGAACTTGGAAGGGTGAGTTTAACTTCCCACAGAAGAGATCCACCGTTCCTGCACAGAGCTCTGTGCCCGGGAGTGGGCTTCTGCCACTTGCAATTCAGAACACTGCTGCGCTTCTCCCATAACCAATCTCCCAGAAGTTGGAACCCTTACTGGCCTTGGAGTGCCAAATGTCTCCTACAGCCTGACATCAGGAACCTGCTGGGGTGAGTTTAGTTTCCCACAGAAAAGACCCACCGTTCCTGCACAGAGCTCTGTGTCCCAGAGTGGGCTTCTGCCACTTAGAATTCTGAACAGTGCACATTACTCCCAGAACCAAGCTGTCAGAAGCTGGAACCCTAACTGTCCTTGGAGTGCCCAATGTCTCCTACAACCTGACATTAGGAATTTAGTCGGTGAGTATAGCTTCCCACAGAAGAGAGCCACTGTTCCTGCACAGAGCTCTGTGCCCGGGAGTGGGCTTCTGCCACTTAGAATTCTGAACACTGCTGCACTTCTCCCATAGCCAAGCTCCCAGAAGCTGGAACCCTAACTGTCCTGCGAGTGCCCAATGTCTCCTACAACCTGACATTAGGAACTTAGTCGGTGAGTATAGCTTCTCACAGAAGAGAGCCAATGTTCCTGCACAGACCTCTGTGCCCAGGAGTGGGCTTCTGCCACTTAGAATTCTGAACAGTGTACTTACACCCACAACCAAGCTGCCATGAAGCTGAAACCCTAGCTGCCCTTAGACTGCCAAGCACCGCATGCAAACTGACATCAGGAACTTGGAGGGGTGAGTTTAGCTTCCCACAGAAAAAACCCACAGTTCCTGCACAGAGCTCTGTGCCCGGGAGTGGGCTTCTGCCACTTAGAATTCTGAACACTGCTACACTTCTCCCATATCCAAGCTCCCAGAAGCTGGAACCCTTACTGTCCTTGGAGTGCCAAATGTCTCCTACGACCTGACATTACGAACTTGGAGGGGTGAGTTTAGCTTCCCACAGAAGAGACCCACAGTTCCTGCACAGAGCTCTGTGCCCGGGAGTGGGCTTCTGCCACTTAGAATTCTGAACAGTGTACTCACTCCCACAACCAAGCTGCCATGAAGCTGAAACCCTAGCTGCCCTTAGACTGCCAAGCACCGCATGCAAACTGACATCAGGAACTTGGAGGGGTGAGTTTAGCTTTCCACAGAAAAGACCCCCCGTTCCTGCACAGAACTATCGGCCACGGAGTGCGCTGCTAACTGATAAAAATAAGTTCAGCACAGGACTTCTGCCAGATCCAAGCATCCAGAAGCTGGAACTCTTACTGTCCTTGGAGTGTCAAATGTCTCCTACAGCCTGACAGAAGGAACCTGCTGGGGTGAGTTTAGCTTCCCACAGAAAAGACCCACCGTTCCTACACAGAGCTCTGTGCCCCGGAGTGGGCTTCTGCCACTTAGAATTCTGAACACTGCTGCACTTCTCCCATATCCAAGCTCCCAGAAGCTGGAACCCTTACTGTCCTTGGAGTGCCAAATGTCTCCTACAACCTGACATTAGGAACTTAGTCGGTGAGTTTAGCTTCCCACAGAAGAGAGCCAATGTTCCTGCACAGAGCTCTGTGCCCGGGAGGGGGCTTCTGCCACTTAGAATTCTGAACAGTGTACTCACTCCCACAACCAAGCTGCCATGAAGCTGAAACCCTAGCTGCCCTTAGACTGCCAAACACCCCCTGCAAACTGACATCAGGAACTTGGAGGGGTGAGTTTAGCTTTCCACAGAAAAGACCCACCGTTCCTGCACAGAGCACTGTGCCCCGGAGTGGGCTTCTGCCACTTAGAATTCTGAACACTGCTGCACTTCTCCCATATCCAAGCTGTCAGAAGCTGGAACCCTAACTGTGCTGCGAGTGCCAAATGTCTCCTACAACCTGACATTAGGAACTTCGGGGGGTGAGTTTAGCTTCCCACAGAAGAGACCCACAGCTCCTGCACAGAGCTCTGTGCCCGGGAGTGGGTTTCTGCCACTTAGAATTCTGAACAGTGCACATTACTCCCAGAATCAAGCTGTCAGAAGCTGGAACGCTAACTGTCCTTGGAGTGCCCAATGTCTCCTACAACCTGACATTAGGAACTTCGGGGGGTGAGTTTAGCTTCCCACAGAAGAGAGCCACTGTTCCTGCACAGAGCTCTCTACCCCAGAGTGGGCTGCTAACTGATAAAATTAGGTTCAGCACAGGACATCTGCCAGATCCAAGCTCCCAGAAGCTGGAACCCTAACTGTCCTTGGAGTGCCAAATCCATCCCATAAACTGACATCAGGAGACTTATGGGGGGAGTTAACTTTCCCACAGAAGAGAGCCACTGTTCCTGCACAGAGCTCTGTTCCCGGGAGTGGGCTTCTGCCACTTAGAATTCTGAACAGTGCACATTACTCCCAGAACCAAGCTCCCAGAAGCTGGAAGCCTGGCTCCCCTTGGACTGCCAAATGGCTCCTTAAAACTGACAATCTGAACCAGAGAGGTATATTTACTTTCCCCAGAAAAGCGGCCACCGTTCCTGCACAGAGCTCTGTGCCCCGGAGTGGGCTTCTGCCACTTTCAATTCGGAACACTGCTGCACTTCTCCCATATCCAAGCTCCCAGAGGCTGCAACCCTAACTGTCCTTGGAGTGCCAAATGTCTCCTACGACCTGACATTAGGAACTTAGGGGGTGAGTTTAGCTTCCCACAGAAGAGACCCATTGTTCCTACACAGAGCTCTCTGCCCTGGAGTGGGCTGCTACCTGATAAAATTAAGTTCAGCACAGGACATCTGCCAGATCCAAGCTCCCAGATCCTGGAACCCTAACTTTCCTTGGAGTGCCAAATCCATCCCATAAACTGACATCAGGAG
Organism: Chamaea fasciata; assembly: GCF_029207755.1. Taxonomy (NCBI): domain Eukaryota; kingdom Metazoa; phylum Chordata; class Aves; order Passeriformes; family Sylviidae; genus Chamaea; species Chamaea fasciata. The sequence goes on from NW_027094314.1 coordinate 97,761, forward strand.
CCTGCTGGGGTTAGTTTAGGTTCCCACAGAAAAGACCCACCGTTCCTGCACAGAGCTCTGTGTTCGGGAGTGGGCTTCTGCGACTTACAATTCTGAACAGTGCACATTACTCCCAGAACCAAGCTGCCAGAAGCTGAAACCCTAGCTGCCCTTAGACTGCCAAACACCTTCTGCAAACTGACATCAGGAACTTAGTCGGTGTGTATAGCTTCCCACAGAAGAGACCCACCGTTCCTGCACAGAGCTCTGTGCCCGGGAGTGGGCTTCTGCCACTTGCAATTCTGAACACTGCTGCACTTTACTCCCAGGTCCAAGCTGTCAGTAGCTGCAACCTTGGCTCCCCTTAGACTGCCAAATGACTGCAACCGAGTTGCACATAGTGAACAGCACAGAAAAAAGAAACAACACGGATGTGAACGTCCAGAAAATCTAACTGTTAAGTAAGAACCATCTGTAAGCATCACTGTTTATTAACTATCGCTACCATTGTCTGTATACAGCTGTATGTTGCTTCTATAAAGACATAAGTGTGTGGAATATATGTCTTCCTAGAGTTAGAATTCAATTTGTTTTGATAAGTTTATGATATGGGGATAAGACATAGAATGCCCTAGGGTGAGTTTATGCCGCTTGTATCCCCAGTCGCTTGTTCTGGACCTTTAAGACTGATTTTGAGAGCTAAGCAAGGAAAGAAAATGGTTGCAGTTTGTTTTAAGAAAACGACTTTCACTCCTCTGAATACCCTCTCTCGTATATTCAGCTCAAGCACAGACAGACTGCAGCACAAAGATGTGCTTTGCTCTTGGTTTCAGCTAGTTAGGGCAGAGAAGTTCCCTCGCTATTTGTTTTCCTTTTTCTTAGGACTGTTTAAACCTGCTGCAGACTGAAAAACCCAGAGCAGCGCCGAGAGCTGGCACCTGCAGCCCACAGGGCCTGCACCTGAGCATTTTATCAACACCAGAACAGCTGATAAGAGACCAAAAGAGCTCAGCTACAGCCCACAGCAAAGACTTTCTGAAGTTACCATCTCGCTTCAAAACAACAAAAAGTTTTATTATTTCATATTATTCATTCTTTATGCTTGTGACCACTTTGTTTGTTAAATAAATAGGTTTTCCCACTTTTCTCCAAAGAAGTTCTTTGCAAAAGCAGTTTAAAAGAATGAGACTGTTTAGGTTTACTTTCCAGAAGAACCCCATTCAAAAGTTTCCTCCCAAATTTACCCTAAACCTCGACAGCAACAAACAAATCAAACTACACAACAAAGAAGTCACAAATAAACTTCAATTAAAAACACCAAAACAAATAATTCCTAACTCAAGAAACCCATAAACCTCAAACCATCAAAACAAAAATACCACTTATAAATACACACAAAACCAAAAAAATCAATGTAACTATAAACAATACCTTTCAAATGATCCATAAGTATAAAACATATACTGCAATCAAACAAGCCAAATAAATTAACCCCTATACTATAATAAACAATAGTCCAATTACAAATATTAGGAAACACAAAAAAATTACCTACATTCCACTACCTCAACCCACCAAAACAAACACTACATACTCACCATGATAAAAGCCACCGCTAAATAAATAACCTCCCCTATACCTCACACTACAGCCACTTCCACCATTGTAAACCTTAGAAAACATTTCCTTTAAAAATACAATATCTCACCAAAAAAAAATATTTCAACAATAAAACTCAGTTCTAAAACAATCTGATCGACATGTAAACTAAGAAACCTACCATGAAATAAATAGACCGTATCCCTTAGCATACACCATCTACAAACAAAATAAAACTACACAAAAAATTATTGAAAACCACCTTAAAACAACTAAACAGAAAAAAACTTTTAAAAATATTAAAATTGCATCTAACAAAACCTCCACCGGCCAGGCTGGCCCTAGGTAATCTGAATCCCTACATACAATAAACAAAAACAAAACCCCAATCGCACGTATCAGAAGCCTATTTAAAAAAAAAAAAAAAAAAAAAAAAGCTACTTAAATTAATTCTACCTCAAATACAAACAAACCCATCCATACAGTTACCTTCCCTCAAAAACCAAATTACAGGCAATAAATAATACCAAAAAATAACATGAAACACTATGTACCACCAAAGAATGCAATATTGAATAAAAGCACCATATAAGTAATAAAGTAATAAAAGCACCGCATAGAAGTACCACTATTTATTAAAATCCCAGGTGAAGGGGGATTCCCCCAGTTTGAACACAGACAATAAAAGGAGTTTCTTTCCTCAATTTAAACTCTTTTGTCCTCAAAACCCCCTTTTTTTTTTTCTAGGGACGCCAGGGAAGGATTGGGAAGACAAAATTGAAAGGGAAAAGGAGAAAAGTCCCCCCTACAAATCCACACCGGCTCACCTGCTCCTGCTGCCCGGCACAAAGGTTTGTCCCTCGGCATCTCCTGAAGCAATACTCCATATCCGAGGGTTCCCCCAAACTCTGTAAGACGAGCTCGCCATCATCCCGTAAGACACTCCAGAGAGCCTCGCAGAAGCTGCTCCCTCCGGCAGCTCCACGCTAGAGTGAGCTGAGGCTCCCCGCGTAAGCAGCTCGGGCAGGAGCCACCTGCCCCTCATTATCCTTTACAGCTCACGCCTGCGGCTGCTCTGTCCCCTCGTTATCCTAACAGCTCACGCCTGCAGCTGCTGCCAGCCCGAGGGTGAGGGCGGGGCAGAGGGAACTTGCTGCAGACATTTCACTGTTTGCACCGACACACTGGGGCACCGGGCTTTGCTTGCTAGGGATAAGCAAAAATTTAAGAGTTGACTTTTCTTGTTGTCATCATCCTTGAAGAAAGGAAAAATATATCAGGACTCGTGTGACTTCTCTGTGAACACAAAGTGCAAGGAACTTGGGAGGGGGAGGTCTTAAAACAACACCGGTTTCCTATAGCAGCAGCTGCTTTTGGTGCACACTGAAGCTTCTCTAGGCTTGTTTCAACGCTCTGCAGCAGTTAAGAGAGTACCACCTATTTAGGGGATACTGTAAAAGCTTTAGCTTTTCTAGAGATTTTCTCACCCCTTAAAACTGTATTTTATATTTCTATTTTTGTTACTTATATTTTTCTATTTTTGTATTTATTTAATTTGTGTTGACTTGTTTATTTTTTAAACTATATGAATTCATTTACCTAACACATCAGAACCACAATGAATTAAAATTAAATTAGCCTCGTTTTCTAAGGGGTAAAGATTTAATTTTTATTTAATAATGTTGGTATGTTTTCTCTGTCATTGTTTTTTCTTGGGGGGCAGTGTTTGTAGGGGCTTTTGTTTTGGTTTTTGTTTTTCTGTTTGCTTTGTTTTGGAGTTCTTTGTTAATAAACAAAGAGGTTCAGAGAGGCACAAAATAAAATGTCAACTTTGTTTTATTGCTACCTCTGAAATACAACTCGACACCAAGTTATTGCTGGTAATACTGTGTATGGGTAGAATGAGACCTGTTAAGGGGTTGAAAGGAAAAAAGTGGCAGCATGGTGCTGAATAGCTCCTGCTTTACCAACATGAATTTGGTAAATTTCCTTGGAAATGTGCCCTACAATGTACAAAAACTCCAATTAGGATGGAAAACTGGAAAAAAAAATATATTCTCTTACTAGAATCAGAGAGAGAAAAAACATCAAATAAAAGGAAGAAATAACATCTAAATCCCAGCTTGCCTGGAAAACAAGCTTAGGCATTTCTAATACTGCAAACTTTTGGAACAGTCATCAAGTTGGTGGAAGTTCATGGAACAACAAATTTAAATCTGCTTCCTCTGCTCTAAGTTTAAAGGGAAGTGGAAATTCAACAGGTCCAGCTACTCCTATCCAAGAATGATCTGTGTTTTGTGGGAGTAACAATGCAAAGAAACTCGAATCTTACTTGTATTTGACATCGGAAACTCTCAGCAGAGTTGGGAAGTTTCAGTGGAACAAAAGCACCACACTTCCTGCAATAACAAAATTGGACTCGGCAAGTCAGGAATTTTATTTACACATCCACGGACGAGGAGGGGGATGACACCAGGAATACACTCCAGCTGAAAGCAAGGATTTATTGGAAAAGGCAGGAAATCAAACTGACAGTCTCTGTCCAGTTATGGCCAGGCAATTATCCAGGAGTCAGAAAGAAAAGTGGGAACCTTGGACTGGGATAAGGCCTTCCAGTGGCTTCACTTCCTACTGGCTCTCTCCTTTTTGCCCACAACCTGGAAGAGGAAAAGCAACAGGAATAAAGTCTCAAACAGGATGGCCTTGGTCCAGGCAGACTGAAATGCAGCTCCCAGGGAGGGAGGCCAGGCTGTGCCTCGGGGAGCTCCGGGAATCTGGGATTGCCCGTGGGATTCAAGGGCTGGAAAAGCACACCCACCTGCCAGGTTCAGTGCTGGGACAGAGCAAGGCCGGGGCTCGGGGGCAGCAGTTAGAGCTGGGACTGCAGGAGAACACCCCAAACCCGGGTTAAACATCCGGCACGACACGCAGCACGCTCCGGGAGAAACTCGGGCGGGAGAAGCCCCGGGATGCTCCACGTTCCTTGCCCTTGGCAGCTGTGCCAGGGCCTCCCTCAGAATGCTGACCTCACCGTGCAGCTCCTACAAAACAGGAGAACTTATGGGAATCGCCCAGAATCCCTGGACTTCCAGTTATTAAGAACCACAGCTGCAGCGAAAGGTGTACAAACTCTACTGCAAACCAGTAGGTCTGAGGAGACACAGGACTTTATTCCAGAGGTGGCATGTTGGTGTTACTACTTTAAGCTCCTGCCGCTAGAACATATTTGTACCATAAATTCATTATTGAGGCAGCTAAATTGAAATTAGATTTTTTACAGTAAAGTCAGCCAAAAAAGAGAGTCTCAAAAATAGGATATAGGCCGCACAGTTATTCAAAAAAAAAGTTCTCATTCATGAGCATAACCTGCCAGCCTCTCATGTTTTCAGTCCTTACCATTTATTTTTACCAAGGTGATGATTAAAACCTTGTCAAAAGCTCAAAAAAAAAAAAAAAAATCCAGGACAAGGCAGGTGTTTTCCCAAGTACCCTCAGTGTGGAGCTGTGTCAGCCACAAGTGTTTGCTCCCTCAGCCCAGCCCGGAGCAGGCTCCAGCTGCTGCCCAGGGGGATTACCAAGGGACTCACTTGTTTGAAGCTGTAAACGCAGGTGGCCTGCACTGGAGTGCCAATAAATGTGAAATGTGTGACTCTCACCTTGAATAGCGATCGATCTTCTCAGGGGAGCCCCTCACCCAGGATGGGGGGCTCTGCCACGGATTTCATCCCTCTGCATCTGAAACAAAGTCAGGACAACAGTCAGAGTGCTGCAGGATACCTTGACAGCTCCACACATCTTGTGGCAATCTAGGAATACCCTCTACAGTCTAACCACACCCCACATCACAAATTTCAAGCCCCCGGCACTATTACCCTCGTACCCCTACACCCAGACTGAGCAGCAAGGCAGAGCAGCTCCCGGCCAAACACACACCAACACCCGTGACGCAGCACAGGACAAACGAGGGGACGCAACAGGGACAGAAAACTCTGGGCAAGAAGAATGACCCTGAGGGTCCAGAGAACTTGGAATGAGATGACCGAGGTGAGACGGAAGGTGAGCTGGCCAGGCTCAGAGAACCCTGCAGGAACAAGATGCCATCGGGATGACTTATCCCAAGAAACACAGAGATGGATGCCTGAGAATCCTACGGTCAGAATCCTTGACCTGTCTTTGCATTCTCACAAGACCTAACCCGCCGGAATGGATCAGGGCGGTGCACGGCTGTCAGTACAGCTCAGAACAAGTCCTGAAAAGGCATTGGACTGGATGCTTGTGAAGAGAGATGGATTCTGATGAGTGTCCGAGCAGCTGAGACAAAGGCACCCGGCTGAGGAGCACAGAGATCAGAAATGCTAAGACTGATGCCAGGGGTTTTGACAGGCCCCTGAAAGGACTAAAGGAAAAGACAAGACACCAAACAGACAGAGTGCACAACAGACAAGTGACACAACACACACCAGGACTGCTCTGCCCTGCACACCTCAGCACTGACATGAAAAATGAGACTTTCCCTTCATGTAGCCTAAGGGGTCACATCTTGGTGCCCCCAACTCCAAATCTGACTTAAAAAACCCCTCCCGGTGATCCCTGCCCTGGCATCCTGCTTTCATCCCCTCTGTGAGCCATCACCCTCCACTTATCTCTCAGGCATCCAGGGAGGCAAATCCCTGCCAGGTCCAAAGAAGGCCGCCTCTGCCTCAGGAAAATTCCTGCTGTCGCTGGGCTGTTGTCTCTTAGTCAGCTACAACAAAGAAAACCAAACATGAATGCGTGATCTTAGCAGCCCATCACCCAAACCCCGACAATTCTGCTACTCACTGTCTCCTAAGCTTGCCTGTGTCCTCGGCCCCGCGCTTCAGCTGCGCTCAGAGGCCAACGCCGGCGTCGCAGGGTCTGCCTGGGTAAAGAGCAGACAAGGTGACGTGGCAGCGCTGGAACTTGAGGGGACCCTCCCTCCTCCTCCTTCTCCTCCCTGACTCACCTCAACTCCTCGGCCGTTATCCAAGCCTACCTGGATGGGGCCTTCACAAGGAGAAGATCAAGGCTCCATCACAGACTCCTGGAATGCTCCCGGAGGGCTCACGGGTGAGGTGACCCGGGTCTGTCGTCCCGTTGGTGAGAGGGGAGCTCGGCCTCCTGCGAGTGGACTCCCTAAAACGCACAATAACGGAGGCTTAGAGTTGCACCAGCGAGTGAGGCTTGAACAATAGCAACGGCTTCTGTCCACCCGTCACTGCTCACCTCGCCCACGTCAGCTTGACTGCTGAGATCCGGCTTCACCACCTAAAAATAAAGACAAAGAACAGAGCTGTAACACAGCCATCATTTACACCTCCCCTGCAAACAGAAACAGGGACTGACCTTCTCAGGGGAGCCCCTCACCCAGGATGGGGGGCTCTGCCACAGATTTCATCTCTCTGCATCTGAAAGAAAGTTCGGACAAAAGTCAGAGTGCTGCAGGATACCTTGACAGCTCCACACATCTTGTGGCAATCTAGGAATACCCTCTACAGGCCTACTACACCCCACATCACAAATTTCAAGCCCCCGGCACTATTACCCTCGTACCCCTACACCCAGACTGAGCAGCAAGGCAGAGCAGCTCCGGGCCAAACACACACCAACACCCGTGACACAGCACAGGACAAACGAGGGGACGCAACAGGGACAGAAAACTCTGGCAAGAAGAACGACCCTGAGGGTCCAGAGAACTCGGAATGAGATGACCGAGGTGAGACGGAAGGTGAGCTGGCCAGGCTCAGAGAACCCTGCAGGAACAAGATGCCATCGGGATGACTTATCCCAAGAAACACAGAGATGGATGCCCGAGAATCCTACGGTCAGAATCCTCCACCTGTCTTTGCATTCTCACAAGACCTAACCCGCCGGAATGGATCAGGGCGGTGCACGGCTGTCAGTACAGCTCAGAACAAGACCTGAAAAGGCATCGGACTGGATGCTTGTGAAGAGAGATGGATTCTGATGAGTGTCCGAGCAGCTGAGACAAAGGCACCTGGCTGAGGAGCACAGAGATCAGAAATGCTAAGACTGATGCCAGGGGTTTTGATAGGCCCCTGAAAGGACTAAAGGAAAAGACAAGACACCAAACAGACAGAGTGCACAACAGACAAGTGACACAACACACACCAGGACTGCTCTGCCCTGCACACCTCAGCACCGACATGAAAAATGAGACTTTCCCTTCATGTAGCCTAAGGGGTCACATCTGGGACATCCCCAGCTCCAAACCCGACTCAAAAAATCCCTCCCAGTGATCCCTGCCCTGGTACCCCACTTTCATCCCCTCCCTAGTTCCGAGCCCTCCACTTATCTCTCAGACGTCTGGGGAGGTGAATCCACGCTGGGCCCCAAAGAGGGCCGCCTCTCCTTCAGGGAAATTCCTCCTGTCACTGGGCTGCTGTCTCATAGTCAGCTACAATAAAGAAAACCAAATATCAAAGCATAATCTTAGCTGCACATCAGCCAAAAACCAGCAGCTCTGCTACTCACCGTCTCTTAAGCAGCACCGGGTCCTCGGGCCCCGTGCGTGCTTCAGCTGAGCTCGGAGGCCGATGCTCGCAGCGCCAAAGCCTTAGAGGCATTACTGGCACCGAGCCCACCCACCGTGGCCTCCATTAGGGCTGTGAGCATCCCCGGTTAGAGCAGGACAGGAACGCAGGGTGGACATCCCCGGTGAACCTCAACCCTGTGGACTCTGCCCCACCACTGTCACTTCCTGCCTGGCCCTAGCTTAGGGTTACTGCCTGCACCTCTCAGGACTTCTGGCCTTGTCTTGCATTAGGATTGCTGCCGGCACCTGCTCTCAGGGAAACAGTGTTGGCAGCAGCGCTGTGAGGGCTGGTATACCTGTACTCTGACTTGTATCCTAGGCTGTACCCCCGATTTTCACTGTGTGTTCTCTAGACCTCGAGTCCTTTACTTCTCAAGCCCTCCTTCAGCCTCTGTGTGCCACTGTAAACTCCCCCTGCTGAACCCTACTAACCCTACGCCTTGCAACTGGCATTGCTCCTAATCAGGACACTCCTGGGCCAGGAATCCCCTGCTGCAGCCTAACCCTGTGGACTCTAAAAGAAGGCCAATAATGTGAAGCTCCCTAGAACATGGAGATGGGTCAGAACTGCCCCGCCCAGCAAAGGCTCTGGTGATGCTGAGGAGAAACCCTCACCCTTTACTTTTGAAGGGACCACCCCACTAGGGCCTTCTCTTCTAAGGTAACTTTAAATCACCTCCCGGGACTGAAAAGGTTTTTTCCCTTCTCCTGACCACCAGCCCCAACACTTAGCTTTTGGAACACGAGTGGAACGTCCGTCCTCGACAGAAATGAAGATGTCGGCACCGCAGACGTCGACGTGTTCTCAGCATCCGCTTTGGGGCTGCCATATCCAGACTTTGTCTCCGCACCTCCTCGCGCTACCTAGGATCACAAAACAGGAAATGTGACTATCCCCCTCCAGAAGAGTAATCCCCAGGGCTCCTCTGCACCGCTGCCCCAGCTCCCCCTCAGATCTTCACTCCGCTCCAGAGGCTGACAGGAGTGGACCCAGCAAAAGGAAAAAGTAAATGCTGAGCACATCGCTCACCTATGGGTCACCCTGCCTAAAGGGCAACTCACCGGCTCTCTCTATTCCTTAGCACGCCTGGGACAGCAGTGGCACCTGCAAAGAAACAAAAGAAGCAAAAAATCATGCTGAGTTACTGTGAAACAGCAACCTCCCCAGTCTGACTGAAGCATGCCACAAGTATACCTTAATGCTGCACCCATCTGGCCTCTGGGGCCAGCACATCTGGCAAGGGGACAACCTAAAGTAAAAAAAAAAAAGAACAGTGAATGCTTAGAGTTGCACCAGCAAGTGAGACTTGAACAATAGCAACTGCTTCTGTCCACCAGTCACTGCTCACCTTGCCCACGTCAGCTTGACTGCTGAGATCCAGCTCCACCTCTGGGAATTCCTTGCTGTCACCAGACTGCTGTCTCTTAGTCAGGTACCGTAGAGAAAACCAAATGCTGATGTACAATCTCAGCAGATCTGTTGGCCGGTCAGTGAGGGGGTCTCCCTGTAATACCAGTGGACCACCTAAAACACACAAACAATAATGGAGGCTTACAGCTGCACCAGAAACACCACTACCCTGACCACACAAATACATGAATACTAGAAAAGAAAAAACAAAAAATAATGCAGCAAAAAAAGCCAACTCTTATTACTATAAGTCCAACTACCAAATATAATAAAAATAACCCCCATGTCCAATCCCCTCAAAAAACCTTCAAAATATATACCTGCAACCCCCTCAATCCTAAAACTAAAAGATCCATTCAACTATAAACAGCATCTCCCAAATTTTCCATAATTATAGAACACACACTAAAACCAAACAAGCTAAATAAATAAATCCCTGTAATACAATAAACAATAATTGAATTATAAATATTAGAAAACCCTAATAAATTAGCTACATCACACTACCCCAAACCCATCAAAACAAATACTACACACTCACCATAATAAAAACCACCACCAAATAAATAAAAACCTCCTTTACATCTCACACTACAGCCAATTACACCATTGTAAACCTTAGAAAACACACCCTCAAAAAACACTGTATCTCACCAAAAACAATTCAACAAAACTCAGTTCAAAAATACTCTGACCGACATGTAAACTACAAAACCTAACACGAAAAAGAAACCATATCTCTCACCATACACCATCTACAAACAAGATAAAGCTACACAATAAATCAGTCAAAGCCACTAAACAGAAAAAATAGCCCTACCCAACTTGAATCCCTACATATCACACACAAAACCCCAATACCACGTATCAGAAGTCTAGCAAAAAAAGCTACTTAAATTAATTCTACCTCAAATACAAACAACCCCTCCAACAAAGTTATCCTCACTCAAAAACCAAATTACACATAACATCAAAAATCAGACAAAACACTACACGCCACCCAAGAGCATAATACTTAATAAAAACCACATAGAAATACCACAACTCATTAAAAATCCAGGTGGAAAGTTTTCTTCAGTTTGAATACTGACAACCACAGAAGAAGAGTTTCTTCACTGAATTTGAACTCCTTTTCTCTCCATAACTCCTTTTATTTCCTGGGAGCACCACAGAGAAATTAGTAAGACAAAGCTGCAAAGAAAAAAAAAATCTCCCCTACAAACCCATGCTGGCTTACCTGCTACGGCTGTCCGGCACAAAGAAACCCCCCACACCCACGTGCTCCTGCAGGCGCTGTAAGAAGCTTTCCCACCACCGCAGAAACCACGCTGAGCTCCTCACGGCCCGATGCCAAAGTGAACTCGGGCTCCTCTATTAAACCGCCCCCGGCTAGAACCGGCCCCTCATTATCCTTTACAGCTCACACTTGTGGCGGCTCTGCTGCCCTCCTCATCCTGACGGTCACACCTGGGGCTGCTCTGTCTCCTCACCATCCTGTGACAGCTCTCACCTGCAGCTGCTGCCAGTCCGAGTGTCGGGGCAGGGGAAGAGGGGACTTGTGCTCATCCCCGGAGAATTCGTTGTCCGCACCTGACGCGCTGGGGCACCGGGCTTTCCTTGATAGGGATAACGACCCCTCTTCTCCTGCACGTGCCCAAGGCTAAAACTGGGATTCCACCTCCTAAATTCCGTATGTGTGAGGGTCATAATCCCCAAGGAAATCCCCCCGCAATCGTTACCCTCCATTTACAATTTTTCCTTTGGAATCGTTGCTAACTTGTCTTTCTGTGCAAGGGTTCCAAACGTTCATTGGGAGTTCAGTAGCCGGGTTGGTTTGTTTATAACTTAGCTGACAATCCCAGGCTAAATCCAAACACCCAGAGATACAGGGAAATATGGAGACAGTTTATAAATATTGCCCAACCCTTACCCTGAATTCTTCATCACACATCCTCGGAGCAGATTTACTCCATCCTTTCTTCCCAGCAGCAGCTCTCCAGCACAAATCTCACTTCTCACAACTGTTTCTTCCCACAAACCAAACAGAAATCTACTACGAGGCGAGGCGGGGAGGGGCGAGGCCGGTCTCGGGGCAGAGCCCCCGGGCCCTCAGGGCGGGCCGGGGGGACCGGAGCAGAGCCCGGGCCGGGTTGGAGCCGGAGCCGGTCTGAGGGCGGAGGCCCCGGGCCCTCAGCGCGGGCCGGGGGGCGGGGGCGGTTCCCGGGGCCCGCTGTCCAATCAGCACTGCCGATGCCTCAGCGAGCCCGCCAATCGCGGGGATTCAAAAGGGTGGCGGAAGTAGCTGCTGCTCTATGGGCTCGGTGAGGAACGCCCCGGTGGGGTCCCGGCGCCGTGCACTTGGGACCCGCCCCGCGCCCCTGAAGCCGCGCCCCCGGTACTGCCCGGCCCCGGCTGCCTCCGGGCCCCGCCTCACAGAGCCCCGGCTCCGCCCCGGCTCCGCCCCGACCCCGCCCCGGCTCCGCCCCTGCTCCACCCCGAGCCCGCCCCGGCTCCGCCCCGAGCCCGCCCCGGCTCCGCCCAGAGCCCGCCCCGGCTCCGCCCCTGCTCCGCCCCGAGCCCGCCCCGGCTCCGCCCCGAGCCCGCCCCGGCTCCGCCCAAAGCCCGCCCCGGCTCCGCCCCGGCTCCGCCCAAAGCCCGCCCCGGCTCTGTCCCGAGCCCGCCCCGGCTCCGCCCCGAGCCCGCCCCGCCTCCGCCCCGAGCCCGCCCCGGCGCCCCGCGCTGCCCGGGATGGGGGCGGGACCATCGCCCGCGGCCCCGCCCCGCCCCTCACAGCTGAGCCGAGCCGAGGTTGCTCGCGGCCCTGCGCGGAGCCAGGCGGGGCCGGGAATGGGACCGGCCGTTCTGGTTCGGGTCCTGTCAGTGTCGGCTGCGGCTCCCGAGCGGTGCGGCCCCCCTCGGCGGGCGGGCTGTGGGTCTCGGGGCCTGAGGACCGGGCTGGCGTTGCGGTCGGGATCGGGACCGGGATCGCTGCGGGCGGCAGGAGCCGCTCCTGCTCCGCCTGCAGCCGGAGCTGCGCTGGAGTCCTGGCGGGGCTCTGGGCACGGGAGGACGGCGGCGGCGATTGCCTCTGATAACCTCTGATATCGACCCCCCCACAGCATCATTGATCCCCACCCGAGTGTCACTGACCCCCCCCAATGTCATTGATGCCACCCCAATATTCCATTGATCTTCCCTCAGCGTCGCTGACCCCCCCAAAATTCCATTGATCCCCTCCACTTGATCCCGCCCTTTTTCTCCCCTCACGTTTCCCGCCCTTTTTCGTGGGGAACCACCCCTGAGGGGTCCTGTGGAAGGATTCTGGAGGTCCGAGGGGTGAATTTGGGGTTTGGAGGGAGGTTTTGGGGGGTCCCAGGGATGGATTTGGGGGTTTTTGGGGGTCCAAGGGATGGATTTGGGGGTCCCGGGGTGGATCTGGGGTCCTGGGGAGGTTTTGGGGGGTCCCAGGGGTGGATTTGGGGTTCATGGGGAGGGGTTTTGGGGGGTTTTTTGAGGCCTCAGGGCTGAATTTGGGGTCCGGGGAGAGGTTTTGGGGGTTTTTTGGGGTCCCAGGGGTGAATTTGGGGTCCGGGGAGGGGTTTTTGGGGGTCCCTCACCTGCAGGGCGTCGCGGGGGTGGCAGGGGGAGGGGGCAGCGGGGGGGGCCCAGCGCCCACCCCCCCTTGGGCTTCAGGAGGGCGTCGATGAGACCGAAACAGCTCGGGCGGGGGGGGTCAAAAACGGGGAGGGTCACGGGCTGGAACCCCCCAGTGCCCCCCAAACCACCCCCAGGGCCCCCCCCGACCTCCAGGAGCCCGCAAAACCCTCCTCAGGTTCCTTTGATGCCTCAAATGGGCCGCCCAAACCTCCCGAAGATCCCCCAAAAACACCCACAGCAGCCCCTTGAGACTCCCCGCAGACCCCCCAAAACCCCCCAAACCCCTCCAGGACAACTCGGGACCCCCAGGACCCCCCAAAATCCACCCCCCCCGTCCCCCTGAGGCCTCATTTGACCCGCTCCACGTTGCGGACAGGCACCAGCTGATCAAGCCACAAGCACCAGCACCTGCGGGACTGGGATGGACTGGGAGCACTGGGAGGGTGATCAGAGAGAACTGGGATGGACGGGGAGTGGACTGGGATGAACTGGCAGGCGTGTGGGGGTCCGTGGTGGGCACACGGTGCCTAACTGGTCTATACTGGGATGGGTCTAATGGCCTCAGGGGAGGGGGTGTGGCCACACCGGTCCAGACTGGGAGGGGTGTCACCATGGCGCCGGAGGCGGAGTCGAGGATACGAGCGAGGCAGGGACACCTAGGGGACAGCCAGGGCACCCCCAGGGACGCCTAAGGAACAGCCAGGGCACCCCCAGGGACACCTATAGGAAAGCCTGGGCACCCCAGGGACAGCCAGGGAACCCCAGGGACACCTAGGGGACAGCCAGGGCTCCCTCAGGGACAGCCAGGGCCCCCCAAGGGACAGCAAGGGCACCTCCAGGGACACCAAAGGGACAGCCAGGGCACCCCAGGGACAACTACGGGAAAGCCAGGGCACCCCTACGGACACCTAAAGGAAAGCCTGGGTACCCCAGGGACAGCCAGGGCACCCCCAGGGACACCTAGGGGACAGCCAGGACACCCCAAGGGACACCCAGGGGACAGGCAGGGCACCCCCAGGGACACCTAGGGGACAGCAAGGAACCCCAGGGACACCCTGGGCACCCCCAGGGACACATAAGGGACAGCCAGGGCACCCCAAGGAGAGCCAGGGCACCCCCAGGGACATCTAAGGGACAGCCAGAGCACCCCAGGGACACCCAGGGCACCCCCAGGGACACCAAGGGGACAGCCAGGGCACCTTCAGGGACACCTATGGGACAGCAAGGGCACCCCCAGGGACACCAAGGGGACAGCCAGGGCACCTCCAGGGACACCTAGGGGCCAGCCAGGGCACCCCCAGGGACACATAGGGGACAGCCAGGGTACCCCCAGGGACCCCTAGGGGCCAGCCAGGGCACCCCCAGGGACACGTAGGGGACAGCTAGGGCACACCAGGGACAGCCAGGGCACCCCCAGGGACACCTAGGGGACAGCCAGGGCCCCCCAGGGACACCTAGGAAGACAGCCAGGGCCCCCCCAGGGACAGACAAGGTACCCCTAGGGGACAGTCAGGGCACCCCCAGGGAGACCTAAAAGATAGCCAGGGCAGCCCTGGGACACCTAGGGGACAGCCAGGGCACCCCCAGGGACACCTAAGAGACAGCCAGGGCACCCCAGGGACAACTAGGGGACAGCCAGGGCATCCCCAGGGACACCTAAGAGACAGCCAGGGCACCCCCAGGGACACCTAGGGGACAGCCAGGGCACCCCCAGGGACACCTAAGAGACAGCCAGGGCACCCCCAGGGACACCTACGGGACAGCCAGGGCATCCCAGGGACAGTCAGGTCCCCCCAAGGGACACCTAGTGGACAGCCCGTGGACCCCAAGGGACACCTAGGGGACAGCCAGGGCACTCCAGGGACACCTAGGGGACAGCCAGGGCAACCCCAGGGACACCTAGGGGACAGCCAGGGCGCCCCCAGGGCCACCTAGGGGAAAGCCAGAGCACCAAGAGCTCCAAGTGCTCTCCAAGGCAGGCTCAAAACCCTTACCAACGATTGGCTTTAATAAAGCAACTCACACAAAGTCACCAGCACCACACGGTTGGTCTGTAACGGCTGCAACAAAATACGCCCTCCTGGAAGCAGTTCAGCACTTACTGATCACTTCTTTGTTTTGGCACTTCCCAGCCAGGGCCTGCGGGGCCTCCTGCAGATGCAGGTCTTCGCTGACAAGGCTCCACTTGTGCAGCAGCAGCAGGATTAGGGGCAGGAGCAGGAGCAGCTCCCTGAAATTTTAGAAAATATTAGAAAAATACAGGCAAAAATCTCACCTCTGTCCTCCCCTAAGAACATCCCTAGGACATCATCCCAGTTTTTCCCAGCTAGGAGCTGCAAGGAATTCAGGCAGGGGAATTGACATCAGGGAACAGCTTTGTAAAGTCAAAGGCAGAAAGAGAAGATCCACCAGCAAAGGGCAGGAAAGGGGAAAGGTTTCTGAAAACATTTCTGCAGTCTAATTAATAATTATTTCTGCTTCCCCAGCGAGAAGAACACAAACTCACAGCCATTCAGGCCTGACAGTCCCCTGCAGCCAGAGCTCAGCACACATCCACAGAAGCAAGTCCAGCATCTGAAAGAAAAAAAAAAAAAAAAAAAAAAAAACAACAAAAAAAACACAATCAAACCAGAAGGAAAAGGTGATTTCTTTGGCTTCAAAGTTATTTCAAGTTCTTAAAGCCCAACACAGCTGATAGGAGAAACAGAGTCAGGGCTCCTGGCAGACAGAGGGTGTTTTCCCCCCCAGGGGACTGCAGAGGAATTGTCTGGGACTTGGACTGTCCCTCGGGGTGACACCAGTTGCTGTGACTTCTATCATTCCATATGTTTGACTCCCAAAACTTCCCAGCCCAGGGGCTTGAGCTGACAGGGCAGCACAAAGATTGTTCTCTGTGTGGTGCCCAGATTTGGGGTTCACTGTCACCTTTGCTAGTTTAGATGAATTATACCCACGGCCCCGAATTCCCTGCGCAGTTCCCGCTGCAATAACCTCACAGTGCCTCACGGAGCACGGATATTCCCACGCAGAGCTGCTGCTTGAATGCCAGACGTGTCAGGAACCAGCAGAGCTTCCAAGGAAGCTCAGCAGGATGGGGACAGGATAGGTTTCTATTCCATAGATTTGGTTAATTATAACCCTCACCCCCTGGGGGTCACCTGTCAGATTTCCCTGGAATTCAGCCACCCCCTGAGCTCGGGCTCCAGGTGATGTTTCAGAGCAGGAGAAGGCACTGGCCGGCCTGTGCTGAGGCAGCCCCTGTGCCCTCGGGAGGACACAGCTCCCTGCAGGAGCTCAGCTCCTTTCCGAGCCCCAGCAGTGGCCTCTGCAAGTGCCTTTCCCTCAGGCAAGGGACGCCCATCCCTGCCTTCAGCACACCTCCAGTGGGACCCACCTGCAAAAGCTTTCCATCGCTTCTGCACTCCAGCCGGCTCCCTGGAAAAGTCCAGACTTCATCCAAACGAAACTCCATCCCACTCAAACCTTTGATTTTGAGGCATCTCCGAGGGCCGTTGCTCTGGATTTAATTTCTGTGAGGGAGGAGCGCCTTGGCTTTAATGCTGCCGACGGGTGATGTCCTCAGGCTGAAAGGGAGGGGATTTGGGGTGGCCAGGACATCCCTGGCAACTGTGTGGGAGCTCCGGGAGGTGGGAATTGCTGTCTGAGCCCCTCTGCAGACAGCCCGAGCCGCCGTTCCCAGGCAATGCCAGCTGTTCCCCGGGGAGCTCTTGGGCTGTGGGTGCCTCTGTCCGGGCTGCAGCATCTCCCCGTGCCCGGCGGGAGCAGCCCCTGGCCGAGGAGCCGCGGCAGCCCCGGGGCCGTGTCCGTGCCAGCCCCGAGCCCGGCCCCGGGCCCTGCGTTTGGCCGCCGCTGCCACGGGCGGGGCCCCGCAGGCACAGCTCCTCCCTGCACATCATCCCAGGGCTGCTGGCCCCGCTGGGGCTGCCGGCCTCCTTCCTCCCTGCGCCTCCGGGCACCCGGGACACCTGCAGGAAACCCCGAGGGACACTGCAGGCGGCACGGGGGGGCACCGAGGCCTCCGGCCAGAAAAGCAGCCCCGGCCTCAGCAGCTGCCATCATTTTGGCCCGGCAACACTCACCTGCAGGAAACGCCCCTGTGCGGGTGGGACCGGCCCTGCCTCTCTGCAGAGCTTTGGCCGTGGAAGAAGGGAAGCCTCAGGACTCGTCCTGCTCCTTTCCGCCCGGAAAGAGACTTTGTGTGAGTACTTTTACGGCAGCTGTTGGGTAAATCCTGGAAAGGACAGGAAATCAGCGTCACTGGAAGAGCTTTGTGCTGTCGTGAGCTGCCAGCCACTTCTGCCCTCGAGCCATTCCAGGGGCTGGTGTGTGAAGCAGCTTTGGCAGAGAAGGCGGCACTGCACTTACCTTAGTGGGGCCAAGCGTTGCCATCCTATGGAGGTCCATCCCCACAATGCAGAGATTGGTTCAGCTGCTTGGAGCAGAGTCCGGGTAATGCCAAGGTGCTGAGTTCGATTCTCAAACGGTCCGTCCGCTTGAGAGTCAGATTTTAGGATCCCTCTCAGCCTCAGTATATCCTGTGACCTGGAAATAAGAGGAAAATTCTCGGCTGAGTTTTAATAAAACAGCTTTTGCCATTGCAGGGTGTGAGCTGCACTCGGCGATTTTCGGCCGCGACGAGCCCCACGAGCCTTCCGCCCTTCCTTGCCGCCATCTTGGTTGCGTCTGAGGCCACTTCCGGTCCCGCCGGCATCTTTTTTGCGGCTCGACATAGGCCCCGGCAGGTGTTTACACAGACGCCTGACTATATCCACGAATTTAAAAGCAAACGCGGCGCGGCTGAGCACACGGTCGGTGTCCCCACACCTGGAGACGCCGCGGAAAATTGCGCCCGGGCGGCGCCGTAGTCGGGGTTTCGTGCAGGCATCTGGGTAAACGCCTATAGGGTCCTTATTTTTCCCGCCCTTTTGGCCGCCCTTTTTGGAAGGTCGGGTGCCTCGCGCCTGGGCGCCATTTTGTGAGGGGCGTCGCGTGACTTCCGCTTTTCATTGCCGCCATCTTTGTTGTGGCTGAGGCCACTTCCGTCCCGGCCGCCATGTTCTTGGCGGCTCGGCATAGGCCCCCGGCAGGTGTTTACACAGACGCCTGACTAAATCCACGAATTCGAACGCAATCGCGGCGCGACTCAGCACACGGCCCGTGTCGGCACACCTGGAAACGCCGCGGAAAATTGCGTCCCGGCGGCGCCGTAGTCGGGGTTTCGTGCAGGCGTCTGGCTAAACGCCTATACGGTCCTTATTTTTTCCCGCCCTTTTGGCCGCCCATTTTGGAAGGTCAGCCGCCTCCCGCCTCGGCGCCATTTTGTGAGGGGCGTCGCGTGACTTCCGCTTCTGCTTGCCGCCATCTTTGTTGCGGCTGAGGCCACTTCCGTCCCGGCCGCCATGTTCTTTGCGGCTCGGCATAGGCCCCCGGCAGGTGTTTACACAGACGCCTGACTAAATCCACGAATCCGAACGCGGACGCGGCGCGACTGAGCACACGGCCGGTGTCCGCACACCTGGAAACGCCGCGGAAAATTGCGCGCGGGCGGCGCCGTAGTCGGGGTTTTTGTGCAGGCATCTGACTAAACGCCTATAGGGTCCTTATTTTTCCCCGCCCTTTTGGCCGCCTTTTTTAGAAGGTCAGGCGCCTCGCTTCTTGCCGCCATCTTGGTAGTGGAACCCACTAAAATGCCCCCTCGGCTCCTCCCACAAGCGCCTGACTCAATGGACTGCCGCCCGCGGCGCCGCTGCGCCCTTATCCCGTGTCCGCACACCCGCAAACGCCGCGGAAAATCGCGCCCGGACGGCTCCGGGGTCCGGGTCGCGCGCGCAGGCAGCCGGCTGCCACGCGCCCGGGCTCCTTGCCTTTTTCCCTCCCTTTCGGCCCTGAGCTGCGGGCGGGCGGGCGGCAGCGCCGCCCCCGAGCTCACAATGCGGGGCTGCCACGCGCGTCGGGGACGGGCGGGGGGGGACAGCTGCACTACCGCTCTTTGCCCACACGGTGGCAGCATTGCCGCACAGATCAGGCGGGACGGGCACGGGGGACAGCTGCACTACCGCTCTTTGCCCACAGGGTGGCAGCATTGCCGCACAGATCAGGCGGGACGGGCGGGACGGGACAGCTGCACTACCGCTCTTTGCCCACAGGGTGGCAGCATTGCCGCACAGATCAGGCGGGACGGGCGGGGGGGGACAGCTGCACTACCGCTCTTTGCCCACAGGGTGGCAGCATTGCCGCACGGCTCCCCATAAATCCTCCCAAAAAATCCCCCCAAAAATCCTCCAAAAAATCCCCCAAATATCCTCCTAAAAATCCCCAAAAACTTCCCCAAAATCCCCCCCAAAATTCCCCAAAATTTCCTCCCAAAAATCCACCACAAAATCCACGAAATCCCCACAAAAATCTCCTCAAAAATCCTCCCAAATATTCCTGCAAAATTCCCCAAATATCCACAAAAAATCCTCTCAAAAATCCCCAAAAATCGCCCCAAAAATCCCCGAAAATATCCTCCCAAAAATCCCCCCCAAAATCCCCCAAAAATCCCCCCCAAAATTCTCTAAACATGCTGCAAAATATCATCCAAAAATTAAAAAAAAATCCTCCCCCAAATTCCCCCTAAATCCCCCAAGAATCCCCCCAAAATCCTCCCTAAAAATCCACAGAAAGATCCTCGAAAAACACCCCCCGGGAATCCCCAAAAATATCCCCAAATTCGCCCCAAAAATCCAATCAAAATCCCCCAAAAATCCTCCCCAAAAAATTCCTAAAAATCCCCCTAAAAATCTCCCCTAAAATTCCCCAAAATTCCCCCCCAAAACACCTCCAAAAATCCCCCCCAAAAATCCTCCAAAAAATCCCGCCAGGTTCCCCCAAAAATCCTCCCAAAAACCTCCCAAAATTACACCAAAAATGCCCCCAAAAATCCCCCCAAAATCCTGCCAAAACTCCCCCAAAAATCCCCGACAAATCCCCCTAAAATCCATAAAAATCCCCCCAAAAATCCCCAAAAAAATCCTCCCAAAATTCCTGCAAAATTCCCCAAATATCCACAAAAAATCATCCCAAAAATTGCCCCTAAAATCATCAAAAAATCTCGCAAAATTCCCCAAAAATCCTCCCAAAAATCCCGCAAAACCCCCCCAACATCTCCCCAAAAAAGCCTCCAAAAATCCACAAATATACCTCCACACTCCCACAAACTCCCCCCAAAAATCCCCAAAGAAATTCCCCTATAATCCAGAAAAATGCCCCCAAATCCTGTCGTTTTCTTCAATCCGTGTTTATTTGGTCACATTTGAAATGATGGTTCAAACCAGACGAATTCCTTCCCCTAACACATCACAAACACAGGTCATTAGAATTCAAGGAGCCTGGTTTCCTAAGGGGTCCAATTCCCATCTCCATTCCAATCCCATTGGCGTATTTTCTCTTTCTCCCTGTCTGCTGTATGTCTGCTGGGGGGGCCGGGGGGTCGTGGGGGCTTTATTTGGTGGGGTTTTTCCGTTCGCTTCCCCTAAGCCCAACCCAAAATTGAACACAAGCAGCTCTGCCCTCGGCAAGGCAGGAAAGAACCAGCCCCGTGTGTCCAAGGAACAGCAATCAGGCCGGCATTCAGCTTTTAATGGCATTCATGGAACTGAAAACGCAGCAAATTGAACTTCACAAAGAGATGAATCCAGGCAATTAAACAAACACTTGGCAAGTTTTCCTGGGAATTCCCAAAACTCTGCGGACACGGTGCTGAACAATTCCTCATTTACTAACGTGAATTGGGTCCCTTTCCTTGGAAATGTGCCCCACCACGTCCAAAACTTCCAGTTCGGATGGAAAATTGGCACTGGCTAGAAACGTTCCCTTCCTAAAATCAGAGAGAGGAAAACCATCAAATAAAAGGAAGGAATAACACCTACATCCCAGCTTGCCTGAGAGACAAGCTCAGCAATTTCTAACGTGGAAAACTTTCCCGACAGCCAGGAAACCGGTGGGGTTCGTGGAACGACGATTTCAAATCTGCTGCCTCTGCTCGGATTTTCAAGGGAAGGGAGAATTAAAAAGGTCAAGCCACTCCTATCCCATAGGAATGGACCGAATAATCCCTCTATTTTGTGGGAGTAACAATGCAAAGAAACTCCAATCTTACTTGGATTTGACACTGGAAACCCTCAGCAGAGTTGGCAAGTTTCAGTGGAACAAAAGAGCCACAATTCCTGCAATAACCAAAATTCACCTTGGCAAAAAGAGGAGGAGGAGGAGGAGGACGAGGAGGAGGACGAGGAGGAGGAGACCAGGAACACACTCCGGCTGATAGCAAGGATTTCTTGGAAAAGGCCGGAAATCAAATGGACAGTCTGTGTCCAGTTCTGGCCAGGTAATTACCCAGGAGTCAGAGAGAAAAGTGGGAACCTTGGACTGGGATGAGGCCTTCCAGGGGCTTCACTTCCTACTGGCTCTCTCCTCTTTTTGCCAACTACCTGCAAGAGGAAAAACAACAGGAGTCAAGTTCAAACACGGACAGGATGTGCTGGCTTCAGGCAGACTGCAGTGCACCTCGCAGAAATCACTGAAAGGCATGAAAGGAACCAAGGGAAATTAAAGAAGAGCTGCCACCTCCAAGGGCTTCCCAAGGCAGGCTCAGAACCCTTACCAACGATTGGCTTTAATACAGCAACTCACACAGAGTCACCAACACCACACGGACACAGCACCGTTCTTTTGGAGTGGAGTTCTAGAGAAATATGGAAGAATGGAAAAGCCTTCCTAAACCCGGAAACTCCTTGAAGAGATAGACAGGGCACAGCTGCTGACAGAGCCTTGGGATTCAGGGGGGAAAACTCCAAGTTTTCAGTCTTTAGCATCTTCCACTCTGCCATCGTTGACAGCAAACACGGCTTCAGCCTCAGGGAGACGCGGAGAACTCCGAGATTTTGCAGATCCTGCTCTCACCTCTCGCCCCATATTCTTCCTTTCTTCCAAAACGATGACAACAAGAAAAGTCAACTATTGCAGTTTTGCTTGCTTGATGTGTTTTTTGGTTTTACTTACACGTGACTTTCAGATCCCCATCCACACTCAGAATCATTCAAACCTTCGAGCACAGAGCCTCCAGGCACCGCTTATTTCTTCTGAGATTTGATTCAAGAAGACCATTTTTCAGAACCTGACATGAGATTGGCAACTAAGTTCCATTTTACAGCTCTTCCCCTTTTTAAACTGTGTTTCCTCAAAGCTTCCCAATTGTGCTAAGCTTAGAATTCACCCCAAGGAAGACCTGAAAAATGCCTTGCCATTTCCTTTCCTCCTCCCCCAAGCCCCATCAGGCTGGCAGAAGGCATTAGTACTGTTTCCAGAGCAGTTGGCCTCACTTGTACTGTTGGTCTGTAACGGCTGCAACAAAATACGCCCTCCTGGAAGCAGTTCAGCACTTACTGATCACTTCTTTGTTTTGGCACTTCCCAGCCAGGGCCTGCGGGGCCTCCTGCAGATGCAGGTCTTCGCTGACAAGGCTCCACTTGTGCAGCAGCAGCAGGAGCAGGAGCAGCAGGAGCAGCAGCAGGAGCAGCAGGAGCAGCAGCAGGAGCAGCAGGAGCAGCAGCAGGAGCAGCAGGAGCAGCAGGAGCACCAGGAGCAGCAGGAGCAGCAGGAGCAGCAGGAGCAGCAGCAGGAGCAGCAGGAGCACCAGGAGCAGCAGCAGGAGCAGCAGGAGCAGCAGGAGCAGCAGGAGCAGCAGCTCCCTGCTGGAGAGGACGCTGTCGTTCACCTCATCCCCCTAAAAGCCTCAGCAGCAACAGCACGGTGTTCCTGCACAGAGCTGAGGGGGCCGAAGAACTCGGTCAGCCTGGCCAGATCTACGTCAGTCCTGCCAAAAGGAAACACAAGTGCCACGTGTTTTCCTGCGTGCTAATTAATGAGTACAGTTTCTAAGCCTTACTGTGGCAAGGGCCAGAAATGAAGGACCTAGGACTTGACAGCAGCTGTGCATCACACTTTACTTTCTTTCCCCATGTCTTCAAACACCTAAATCCTCCTGTCAGAGAAATCTCGTCCAAATTCACTACTCGACACGCAAACTGAAGGTGAAAAAAGCCATTCATCAACCAGAGACAAAGAAATCCTCCTGGCCTTAATAAAGGTCAAACTGGACAGAGGATGAAATGCAAACTGACCAAAACAAAAAACAAAACAAAGACTTACCCAATATGTTTGATTAGGGTGGCCAAAACATACAGAAACTCATTTACAAGCTGAATAGGGAGGAGGGATTGATTCTTGTTTTGTCTCTTCTCCTGGGATTGATTCTTGTTTTGTCTCTTTTCTTAGCCACAGAGTATGGAGTAAGGAAGTCATCTGACTGATCCCCTTGCTTTTCAGAAACCTGAGAAACAAAACAAAACAAAACGAAATTAACAAGCCCAACGAAACCAACCAACCAACAAGAAAACAAAACAGAGAACCACTTTGGGAAGGCAGATCCTCGCCGGCAGCTGGTCCATCACCTACACAGGGGACCCTATTCCAGGGCACTTTTGGGGCACCTGCCTGAGCCTGTCAGGGCGCTCTGCGCAGAAGAGATTTCTGCCGGATGCAAACGTACCTGAGGGAGAGGCAAGGGGGGAGGAATGTTCTAGACAGCTCAAAGCCATTGCTGTGCCACTTCCCGTGCGGCAGGTCCCGTGACAGGACGGGATCTGAGGCTGTTTGAAACTCAAAAGGTAGAGACACCGATTCCAGGTGCCAGTTGGCTTTCTCAGTTTTTCCAGCAAGTGTTTTCCAAACCACGAAGCCCCCCCAGCATCATCCCCCTCCTATCACAACCTGAAAGCATCTCGATTCTGTTTTTGAAACCCCAAGGGACACCTCAGAGTTCAGCGAGTTCTGCCCGTCCGGCCCTCGGTGCCCCCGCCTCCCTGCCTGTCACCCTTGTTTTCATACTCACTCACACAGTTATTCTACCGTGGGCAGCAAAATTGTTCCCGTTTCTCCTGTACTTCTCTGCTCACCTTTGCTCTCAGCTGTGCGGGACCCACGGGAGGAGGCCGTGATCCCGGATCAGCTCACAGGCAGCTTTGCTGGCACGGGCAGCGCTTTGGAATATCTCCAGAATACCGCTCTGAAACAGAAAATAGGACCTGTTCTTCTACGGTCAAGATCGAACGATCGAACTCAGAATTAGCAATCGGACCGGCATCTGATCAGCTTCAAGGTGACACGAACACCAGCTGCTCTCAGCGACTCCAGGGAAGGAAAGACGCTCTCCGTTCAAAGCTACTCTCACGAGGAGTCTTCAGGCAGTGAGAGGATTTTGTCCTTTTGTCCAAGGTTTCGATACCCGAACCGCTCAGGGCGGACGCTGCCGAAGCCGAGAGCTCCCGGCACGTGAGCTTCCCTCCCGCTGAAGCGCAGTTCAGGTAACAAACGTGCTGCCTGTGGATGGAGACCCCCGAAAGAGAAAAGGCCCTGACAGCAGGCACAAAGGCACGGTGCCCACGTGAGGCTCCGTGATGGCAGCAACCTGTTCCAGTTTCAGGGGACAAGGCTGCGACCGGTTTGGACACAAGCAATTATCTCCCCCTCCACACGGACACAAAATCAACAAGGAACAGGTTTTCAAGAAGGCAAAGGCAGAGTCAGCTGCTCCTTTTTGCTTTGGCCTTGAGATCTCAAAGCCATGCAGACTTCTGTACTTTGGGGTTTTTTGGTGCTTTCTTTCCAAATTCTTACCTGGGAGCGAGCCCTCATCACACAAGAGACTGTTGAAAAGGAGAGAATGACCTGGAAAATCCTCTGGCAGTCATAAAGCCCACAGCAACGTTTGCCACGAAGCCCTTCCCCAGGACATCTGAGGATCCACTCGCAGGCTCTGCTTTGTACTGGAAGCCACAGAAATACCATCATCAGACATTTAGACGTTGCCAAAGAATACCTGCTCCTAAGAGCACAAAACTCTGGTTCCCTGGGAGTGCCAGCTCAGGCCTGACCACAGCTTCTTCTGGACCTGTCCATTTCCATTCCTATCGAATTTCATCCCTAACATCCATCAGGAACAGTCAGCCTGCAGCCCAAACATGCAGTGCAAATGGAATCGTAGAGGATGCGGTTCCCAAGACACTTCAGTGCGACTCTAACATTACTAATCGAAACTCAGAGATGAATGTCAGCTCGCTGGGGCAGAACATTCTGTTTGTCGTGCTCGCAGAGCAATACGCAGCGCAAGTCGTTGCGCCTTAGCACTAAAAACCAACGCAGTCCCCACAGACATGGCAGTTCTAACCCCAAGAGGAAACAAAAGAAAGATGCCTCTAATTAACCACCCACGGGAGAATGAGAGTTCATTGTATTTTTATGGCTTTTTTCTATACATTTCTCAAGAATTCCTGGATCGAGAAAGCGGGACTCTTACCTCCAAATCAATACTGAAGAAAAGCTGGAAAAAACTGGTACTTTCCTCAGGTCCGAGTACTGATGTGACGGAAGGAATCTGTCTCCCTTGAGGTACATGTGCTCCTCTGTGAAGAGAAAAAGGTGGGGCATCGTGGAGGAGGACAACCTTCCCAATCCACAAGCACGGACAATAACGAATGGAAGCTGTACTGTGCAGTGTTCCAAGCTGGGAGAACAGCGCAGGAACTGCAGAAGGCCTTTGCTCTGAGGCTCAGCGTGTTGCTGGCCACCCCTCCCCTTCTCTTCCCCAGAATGAAAAGCTCAGTCAAGAGTGTCTGAGCACAAAGCAGGTGGGGAGATCACCATTCCCCAGGGCTCTGCTTTTCACCCCAGCAGTGACACACGCAGGAAGTTCCAGTACCTGGCTTCAGGATCTGCTGTGCCACACGAGCAGGGTCAGGGAGAAGGTGAACCTGAGGTGTGGCCGCCTGATTCCATTCTGCACCGCATCCCAGAGACACAGCAACTGCAAGAGCCCAGGGAGAAAAGCCTGAACTACAGCCCAGATGAACACAACAGGAGCATGGATACATGAACCAGCTTCTGGGACATTTCATAGGCCAGGCAGGTCAAATATCAGTTCTCTCAGGATTTCCGTTCCTACAAGCAAAATTCCCAAGAATTTCTAAAACACATTTCCCACTTTCTCTGTCCATGGATTGTAACAGGTGGCAACACAAAGCAGTAGAGGAGAAACAAGGGAGAGAGGATGGAAATCTTCTTTTAGCTGTCTCACCACGTGCATGCAGGTGGATGAGCAAGGCAACACCTCTCCCAGACACGTCCATGAGCTACAAGCTCTCACCTGCCAAACTGGCAACCGAGCTGAGCCTTACCTGGCTCATCTCTCGAAAGCAAGCCCCTTCCAGATGGGGTCATAAGGAAGCCAGCCGCTCTCATGTTGGAATCATGGCTGCTTAGGGCAGCTACTGTAAGACCCAGGGCGAGGAAACGGCCTCCCGTGATCCCAGGGCAAATCAGGCCAAATATTGGGAAGTCTGATGGTGGGAGGGCTGTCCAGCCCTGGCACAGCTGCCCAGGGCAGTGGTGGAGGCCCCGTCTCTGGAGGGATCAAAAGCTGTGCGGACGTGGCACCTGGGGACATGGGACAGGGTGGCACCGGGGGAATGGTTGGCACTGCCATCTCAGAGGGCTCCTCCGACCTGAAGGTTGCCTGGCAAGCCCAGGATGCCAGGAGCCAGCAGCCATTTCTCTTGGATTTCCTGCCTACAGGCATTTTAAGCCTGCTTGGCTTCACAGGTGGTTTTATGCCAAGGGCATTGCCATCATTTCTGATCTTAATTCAAGGTTTGGAAAGCTGATTTTTATGAGAACTGGTCCATTTCTTTTGATAAGCCTTAACTTGAGAGTTTCTCTGCACACCAAAATCAGGGGGTGAACCCAACGTGGCCCCAAAGGGCTGTGAGATCCCAGCTATCCAAGGCCCAATTCTCTTGGGATTGGTTTCTTGAACCTTTTCAGGGTTCATTTAGCGAACTTAAGGGTTTGGTATAATTTCATGATGAAAACAACCAGAAACCTGTGAAAAAGAAACTGAACGAAAGCCGGCTAAAAGCATCCCCTGCTGATGACTCATTAAAACAACTCGTTCAAAAGGAGGCAGGATTGATTCAATCCTCACCAACCCACCTGGCTAAGGTCAGAGTTCTCTGCCCACCGAGGACACAGCATGCAGCAGGGACCTTTCTCCCGCTCTCCAGCACAGGCTGCCTCCCTCCACGGGCAGGGAACTGCAGCCACTCAGGGAACACCGACTTAGTCCTGGGCTGGCAACAGGAGAGGCACAAGGAATATTGTGAAGTCATTCCGATCTCAGCACTGTCCACGCCTGGGAGAAAGTGCTTCCCACACCATTCTTGGAATTGTCTTGTCTGTCCCTTCCAGCTTCGGAAGGTTTTCTGTGGGAGCTGGGATTCTCGGTGCGCTTCAGGAGCCGCAGGTGCCTAAAGCATTCCCCGGGGAACGTGCAGCTTCCCTTGTGCCTTTCAGTTCTTTATCCCAAACAGTCTCCCCAGTGCTCTACAACCTAGAAAGAAAAAAGCCAAAAGAAGGAAAACCAATTCATTCTGACACGACGGAGGCTTGCTTATACCAACACACTTCCAGGCAAAAAACCATTTCTGCCACTCTAACAAATCGACTTGATCTACTGCCTCAACTCGACGGTAAACTATTTAAACATTGCTTTGAAGGTAAACTATTTAAACATTGTTTCAAGAATTCCAGGCTTGGAAATCTCAGCCAGTGCTCAGCTTGGCTACTTCAAGGACATCCCCACCCAGAGCACCCAGCGCTCCCGGTCCCAAACACCACATTCGCTACAAAGCCCATGAAAACCTTGCACGCACAGACGGCACAAGGTTGCTGCGCGTCCTCTCCGGCGGCGGCAGCGGCTCCCGGGGACGTGACCAGCAGAGCCCGCTCCCAGCTGGCTCAGCCCGGACTCGGTGCAGCCCTCAGCCAGAGCTGCGGGGAGCTGACACCGTCCCCGGGAAGCCCTGCCCGGACAACCGGGGCGTCCTCCCCGCCGCCCCCGCCGAAAGCCCCGCGCTTACCTCCGCCGCGCTGAGCTTTGAGTCAGAGAGCAGCCGCCTCCTGCTGCCGGCTGCGGGACGGGCACGGCTCGGGCCGGCTCGGCCGACTTCTTCTGCCCTAAGGCTTTTGTATTTCCCTCCATTTCCCCGGGCCGGAGGGCCGCGGGGGTGGCGTGTGGGCGCGGCGGAGAGCGGCGGGAACGTGCGGAGCGAGACGGGCGGCCGGCACGGCGGGCGAGGCGGGACCTCGGCAGAGAGAGGCGCCGCCGCCGCTGCCTGCCGGCGCGGGCCCGGCTCCCGCCCGCCCGCCCGCCCGCGGCGCCGCCGAGCCCACAGCCCGTGGCCGCGCACCCGGACACGCCGCGGAAAATCGCGGCCGGGCGGCGCCGTGGTCAGGGCAGGGCGAAGGCAGCCGGGCAGGCGCCCCCTCCCACCCCGTCCTTGCCGTTTTCCCGCTCTTTTTGCCGCCGTCTTTGGAAGGTCAAGCGCGTCGCGCCGAGCCGCCAGCTTGGGAGGGGAAGGACGCGACTTCCGCCCTTCCTCGCCGCCATGTTGGTTGAGGGTGAAGCCACTTCCGGTCGGTCCGCCATCTTTCGTGTTGGCACTGTTCAGGCCCCCCGCGCCGGCTGCTCACCCAGTCACCTGAGTGAATAAAAAACCCGAACCCGCCCGCGGCGCCGCTGCGCCCCCATCCCGCGTCCGCACACCCGCAAACGCCGCGGAAAATCGCGCCCGGACGGCTCCGGGGTGCGGGTGGCGCGCGCAGGCAGCCGGCTGCCACGCGCCCGGGCTCCTTGCCTTTTTCCCTCCCTTTTGGCCCCGAGCTGCGGGCGGGCGGCAGCGCCGCCCCCGAGCTCACAATGCGGGGCTTCCACGCGCGTCGGGGACGGGCGGGGGGGACAGCTGCACTACCGCTCTTTGCCCACAGGGTGGCAGCATTGCCACACAGATCAGGCGGGACGGGCGGCCCGGGGGACAGCTGCACTACCGCTCTCTGCCCACAGGGTGGCAGCATTGCCACACAGATCGGGCGGGACGGGCGGGGGGGACAGCTGCACTACCGCTCTCTGCCCACAGGGTGGCAGCACTGCCGCGCGGCGGCGCGGAGCGGAGGCATAAACGAACGTGCCCAGGAATGCCCTGGCGAACAGCCTCCGGAATAAATGGCCCAAAAGACCCCCGAGCACACCTGCGAGAACCCTGCCAGCAACCAGACCGAAACAAAAAAGCCTTTCATTCAGGCTCTATTCCAAAAATCCCCCCGAATCCCCCCAAATTTACACAAATATCCCCCAAAATTCCCCCTAAAATCCCCCCAAACTCCCCCAAATACCAACAATTCCCCCCCAAATCCCCCCGATTCCCCCCAAAAATCCTCCCAAAAATCCCCCAAAATCCCCCCAACATTGCCCCAAAATCCACCCAAAATTCCCCAGAAATGCCCCAAAATCCCCCCCCAAAAGTCCTGCAAATTTCCCCAAATATCCTCCAAACATCCTCCTAAAAATCCCCCCAAAAATGCCACCAAAACTTCCCCAAATACGCCTTCCAAAATCCACAAAAAATCCCGCAAAAATCTCCCAAAATCCCCCCCCGCAAACTCCCCTAAGTTCCTCCCCGAAATCCCCTAAAAATCCACAAAAAATC
>NW_027094315.1:0-7500 GCF_029207755.1 Chamaea fasciata
CTAACCCTAACCCTAACCCTAACCCTAACCCTAACCCTAACCCTAACCCTAACCCTAACCCTAACCCTAACCCTAACCCTAACCCTAACCCTAACCCTAACCCTAACCCTAACCCTAACCCTAACCCTAACCCTAACCCTAACCCTAACCCTAACCCTAACCCTAACCCTAACCCTAACCCTAACCCTAACCCTAACCCTAACCCTAACCCTAACCCTAACCCTAACCCTAACCCTAACCCTAACCCTAACCCTAACCCTAACCCTAACCCTAACCCTAACCCTAACCCTAACCCTAACCCTAACCCTAACCCTAACCCTAACCCTAACCCTAACCCTAACCCTAACCCTAACCCTAACCCTAACCCTAACCCTAACCCTAACCCTAACCCTAACCCTAACCCTAACCCTAACCCTAACCCTAACCCTAACCCTAACCCTAACCCTAACCCTAACCCTAACCCTAACCCTAACCCTAACCCTAACCCTAACCCTAACCCTAACCCTAACCCTAACCCTAACCCTAACCTCTAACCCTAACCCTAACCCTAACCCTAACCCTAACCCTAACCCTAACCCTAACCCTAACCCTAACCCTAACCCTAACCCTAACCCTAACCCTAACCCTAACCCTAACCCTAACCCTAACCCTAACCCTAACCCTAACCCTAACCCTAACCCTAACCCTAACCCTAACCCTAACCCTAACCCTAACCCTAACCCTAACCCTAACCCTAACCCTAACCCTAACCCTAACCCTAACCCTAACCCTAACCCTAACCCTAACCCTAACCCTAACCCTAACCCTAACCCTAACCCTAACCCTAACCCTAACCCTAACCCTAACCCTAACCCTAACCCTAACCCTAACCCTAACCCTAACCCTAACCCTAACCCTAACCCTAACCCTAACCCTAACCCTAACCCTAACCCTAACCCTAACCCTAACCCTAACCCTAACCCTAACCCTAACCCTAACCCTAACCCTAACCCTAACCCTAACCCTAACCCTAACCCTAACCCTAACCCTAACCCTAACCCTAACCCTAACCCTAACCCTAACCCTAACCCTAACCCTAACCCTAACCCTAACCCTAACCCTAACCCTAACCCTAACCCTAACCCTAACCCTAACCCTAACCCTAACCCTAACCCTAACCCTAACCCTAACCCTAACCCTAACCCTAACCCTAACCCTAACCCTAACCCTAACCCTAACCCTAACCCTAACCCTAACCCTAACCCTAACCCTAACCCTAACCCTAACCCTAACCCTAACCCTAACCCTAACCCTAACCCTAACCCTAACCCTAACCCTAACCCTAACCCTAACCCTAACCCTAACCCTAACCCTAACCCTAACCCTAACCCTAACCCTAACCCTAACCCTAACCCTAACCCTAACCCTAACCCTAACCCTAACCCTAACCCTAACCCTAACCCTAACCCTAACCCTAACCCTAACCCTAACCCTAACCCTAACCCTAACCCTAACCCTAACCCTAACCCTAACCCTAACCCTAACCCTAACCCTAACCCTAACCCTAACCCTAACCCTAACCCTAACCCTAACCCTAACCCTAACCCTAACCCTAACCCTAACCCTAACCCTAACCCTAACCCTAACCCTAACCCTAACCCTAACCCTAACCCTAACCCTAACCCTAACCCTAACCCTAACCCTAACCCTAACCCTAACCCTAACCCTAACCCTAACCCTAACCCTAACCCTAACCCTAACCCTAACCCTAACCCTAACCCTAACCCTAACCCTAACCCTAACCCTAACCCTAACCCTAACCCTAACCCTAACCCTAACCCTAACCCTAACCCTAACCCTAACCCTAACCCTAACCCTAACCCTAACCCTAACCCTAACCCTAACCCTAACCCTAACCCTAACCCTAACCCTAACCCTAACCCTAACCCTAACCCTAACCCTAACCCTAACCCTAACCCTAACCCTAACCCTAACCCTAACCCTAACCCTAACCCTAACCCTAACCCTAACCCTAACCCTAACCCTAACCCTAACCCTAACCCTAACCCTAACCCTAACCCTAACCCTAACCCTAACCCTAACCCTAACCCTAACCCTAACCCTAACCCTAACCCTAACCCTAACCCTAACCCTAACCCTAACCCTAACCCTAACCCTAACCCTAACCCTAACCCTAACCCTAACCCTAACCCTAACCCTAACCCTAACCCTAACCCTAACCCTAACCCTAACCCTAACCCTAACCCTAACCCTAACCCTAACCCTAACCCTAACCCTAACCCTAACCCTAACCCTAACCCTAACCCTAACCCTAACCCTAACCCTAACCCTAACCCTAACCCTAACCCTAACCCTAACCCTAACCCTAACCCTAACCCTAACCCTAACCCTAACCCTAACCCTAACCCTAACCCTAACCCTAACCCTAACCCTAACCCTAACCCTAACCCTAACCCTAACCCTAACCCTAACCCTAACCCTAACCCTAACCCTAACCCTAACCCTAACCCTAACCCTAACCCTAACCCTAACCCTAACCCTAACCCTAACCCTAACCCTAACCCTAACCCTAACCCTAACCCTAACCCTAACCCTAACCCTAACCCTAACCCTAACCCTAACCCTAACCCTAACCCTAACCCTAACCCTAACCCTAACCCTAACCCTAACCCTAACCCTAACCCTAACCCTAACCCTAACCCTAACCCTAACCCTAACCCTAACCCTAACCCTAACCCTAACCCTAACCCTAACCCTAACCCTAACCCTAACCCTAACCCTAACCCTAACCCTAACCCTAACCCTAACCCTAACCCTAACCCTAACCCTAACCCTAACCCTAACCCTAACCCTAACCCTAACCCTAACCCTAACCCTAACCCTAACCCTAACCCTAACCCTAACCCTAACCCTAACCCTAACCCTAACCCTAACCCTAACCCTAACCCTAACCCTAACCCTAACCCTAACCCTAACCCTAACCCTAACCCTAACCCTAACCCTAACCCTAACCCTAACCCTAACCCTAACCCTAACCCTAACCCTAACCCTAACCCTAACCCTAACCCTAACCCTAACCCTAACCCTAACCCTAACCCTAACCCTAACCCTAACCCTAACCCTAACCCTAACCCTAACCCTAACCCTAACCCTAACCCTAACCCTAACCCTAACCCTAACCCTAACCCTAACCCTAACCCTAACCCTAACCCTAACCCTAACCCTAACCCTAACCCTAACCCTAACCCTAACCCTAACCCTAACCCTAACCCTAACCCTAACCCTAACCCTAACCCTAACCCTAACCCTAACCCTAACCCTAACCCTAACCCTAACCCTAACCCTAACCCTAACCCTAACCCTAACCCTAACCCTAACCCTAACCCTAACCCTAACCCTAACCCTAACCCTAACCCTAACCCTAACCCTAACCCTAACCCTAACCCTAACCCTAACCCTAACCCTAACCCTAACCCTAACCCTAACCCTAACCCTAACCCTAACCCTAACCCTAACCCTAACCCTAACCCTAACCCTAACCCTAACCCTAACCCTAACCCTAACCCTAACCCTAACCCTAACCCTAACCCTAACCCTAACCCTAACCCTAACCCTAACCCTAACCCTAACCCTAACCCTAACCCTAACCCTAACCCTAACCCTAACCCTAACCCTAACCCTAACCCTAACCCTAACCCTAACCCTAACCCTAACCCTAACCCTAACCCTAACCCTAACCCTAACCCTAACCCTAACCCTAACCCTAACCCTAACCCTAACCCTAACCCTAACCCTAACCCTAACCCTAACCCTAACCCTAACCCTAACCCTAACCCTAACCCTAACCCTAACCCTAACCCTAACCCTAACCCTAACCCTAACCCTAACCCTAACCCTAACCCTAACCCTAACCCTAACCCTAACCCTAACCCTAACCCTAACCCTAACCCTAACCCTAACCCTAACCCTAACCCTAACCCTAACCCTAACCCTAACCCTAACCCTAACCCTAACCCTAACCCTAACCCTAACCCTAACCCTAACCCTAACCCTAACCCTAACCCTAACCCTAACCCTAACCCTAACCCTAACCCTAACCCTAACCCTAACCCTAACCCTAACCCTAACCCTAACCCTAACCCTAACCCTAACCCTAACCCTAACCCTAACCCTAACCCTAACCCTAACCCTAACCCTAACCCTAACCCTAACCCTAACCCTAACCCTAACCCTAACCCTAACCCTAACCCTAACCCTAACCCTAACCCTAACCCTAACCCTAACCCTAACCCTAACCCTAACCCTAACCCTAACCCTAACCCTAACCCTAACCCTAACCCTAACCCTAACCCTAACCCTAACCCTAACCCTAACCCTAACCCTAACCCTAACCCTAACCCTAACCCTAACCCTAACCCTAACCCTAACCCTAACCCTAACCCTAACCCTAACCCTAACCCTAACCCTAACCCTAACCCTAACCCTAACCCTAACCCTAACCCTAACCCTAACCCTAACCCTAACCCTAACCCTAACCCTAACCCTAACCCTAACCCTAACCCTAACCCTAACCCTAACCCTAACCCTAACCCTAACCCTAACCCTAACCCTAACCCTAACCCTAACCCTAACCCTAACCCTAACCCTAACCCTAACCCTAACCCTAACCCTAACCCTAACCCTAACCCTAACCCTAACCCTAACCCTAACCCTAACCCTAACCCTAACCCTAACCCTAACCCTAACCCTAACCCTAACCCTAACCCTAACCCTAACCCTAACCCTAACCCTAACCCTAACCCTAACCCTAACCCTAACCCTAACCCTAACCCTAACCCTAACCCTAACCCTAACCCTAACCCTAACCCTAACCCTAACCCTAACCCTAACCCTAACCCTAACCCTAACCCTAACCCTAACCCTAACCCTAACCCTAACCCTAACCCTAACCCTAACCCTAACCCTAACCCTAACCCTAACCCTAACCCTAACCCTAACCCTAACCCTAACCCTAACCCTAACCCTAACCCTAACCCTAACCCTAACCCTAACCCTAACCCTAACCCTAACCCTAACCCTAACCCTAACCCTAACCCTAACCCT
This sequence comes from Chamaea fasciata, assembly GCF_029207755.1. NCBI lineage: Eukaryota > Metazoa > Chordata > Aves > Passeriformes > Sylviidae > Chamaea > Chamaea fasciata. Next base: position 5,104 of record NW_027094315.1, read on the forward strand.
AACCCTAACCCTAACCCTAACCCTAACCCTAACCCTAACCCTAACCCTAACCCTAACCCTAACCCTAACCCTAACCCTAACCCTAACCCTAACCCTAACCCTAACCCTAACCCTAACCCTAACCCTAACCCTAACCCTAACCCTAACCCTAACCCTAACCCTAACCCTAACCCTAACCCTAACCCTAACCCTAACCCTAACCCTAACCCTAACCCTAACCCTAACCCTAACCCTAACCCTAACCCTAACCCTAACCCTAACCCTAACCCTAACCCTAACCCTAACCCTAACCCTAACCCTAACCCTAACCCTAACCCTAACCCTAACCCTAACCCTAACCCTAACCCTAACCCTAACCCTAACCCTAACCCTAACCCTAACCCTAACCCTAACCCTAACCCTAACCCTAACCCTAACCCTAACCCTAACCCTAACCCTAACCCTAACCCTAACCCTAACCCTAACCCTAACCCTAACCCTAACCCTAACCCTAACCCTAACCCTAACCCTAACCCTAACCCTAACCCTAACCCTAACCCTAACCCTAACCCTAACCCTAACCCTAACCCTAACCCTAACCCTAACCCTAACCCTAACCCTAACCCTAACCCTAACCCTAACCCTAACCCTAACCCTAACCCTAACCCTAACCCTAACCCTAACCCTAACCCTAACCCTAACCCTAACCCTAACCCTAACCCTAACCCTAACCCTAACCCTAACCCTAACCCTAACCCTAACCCTAACCCTAACCCTAACCCTAACCCTAACCCTAACCCTAACCCTAACCCTAACCCTAACCCTAACCCTAACCCTAACCCTAACCCTAACCCTAACCCTAACCCTAACCCTAACCCTAACCCTAACCCTAACCCTAACCCTAACCCTAACCCTAACCCTAACCCTAACCCTAACCCTAACCCTAACCCTAACCCTAACCCTAACCCTAACCCTAACCCTAACCCTAACCCTAACCCTAACCCTAACCCTAACCCTAACCCTAACCCTAACCCTAACCCTAACCCTAACCCTAACCCTAACCCTAACCCTAACCCTAACCCTAACCCTAACCCTAACCCTAACCCTAACCCTAACCCTAACCCTAACCCTAACCCTAACCCTAACCCTAACCCTAACCCTAACCCTAACCCTAACCCTAACCCTAACCCTAACCCTAACCCTAACCCTAACCCTAACCCTAACCCTAACCCTAACCCTAACCCTAACCCTAACCCTAACCCTAACCCTAACCCTAACCCTAACCCTAACCCTAACCCTAACCCTAACCCTAACCCTAACCCTAACCCTAACCCTAACCCTAACCCTAACCCTAACCCTAACCCTAACCCTAACCCTAACCCTAACCCTAACCCTAACCCTAACCCTAACCCTAACCCTAACCCTAACCCTAACCCTAACCCTAACCCTAACCCTAACCCTAACCCTAACCCTAACCCTAACCCTAACCCTAACCCTAACCCTAACCCTAACCCTAACCCTAACCCTAACCCTAACCCTAACCCTAACCCTAACCCTAACCCTAACCCTAACCCTAACCCTAACCCTAACCCTAACCCTAACCCTAACCCTAACCCTAACCCTAACCCTAACCCTAACCCTAACCCTAACCCTAACCCTAACCCTAACCCTAACCCTAACCCTAACCCTAACCCTAACCCTAACCCTAACCCTAACCCTAACCCTAACCCTAACCCTAACCCTAACCCTAACCCTAACCCTAACCCTAACCCTAACCCTAACCCTAACCCTAACCCTAACCCTAACCCTAACCCTAACCCTAACCCTAACCCTAACCCTAACCCTAACCCTAACCCTAACCCTAACCCTAACCCTAACCCTAACCCTAACCCTAACCCTAACCCTAACCCTAACCCTAACCCTAACCCTAACCCTAACCCTAACCCTAACCCTAACCCTAACCCTAACCCTAACCCTAACCCTAACCCTAACCCTAACCCTAACCCTAACCCTAACCCTAACCCTAACCCTAACCCTAACCCTAACCCTAACCCTAACCCTAACCCTAACCCTAACCCTAACCCTAACCCTAACCCTAACCCTAACCCTAACCCTAACCCTAACCCTAACCCTAACCCTAACCCTAACCCTAACCCTAACCCTAACCCTAACCCTAACCCTAACCCTAACCCTAACCCTAACCCTAACCCTAACCCTAACCCTAACCCTAACCCTAACCCTAACCCTAACCCTAACCCTAACCCTAACCCTAACCCTAACCCTAACCCTAACCCTAACCCTAACCCTAACCCTAACCCTAACCCTAACCCTAACCCTAACCCTAACCCTAACCCTAACCCTAACCCTAACCCTAACCCTAACCCTAACCCTAACCCTAACCCTAACCCTAACCCTAAC
>NW_027094315.1:10000-127545 GCF_029207755.1 Chamaea fasciata
ACCAGAGAGAAAGGAAAAGAGAGAAAAAGACAGAGAGAGAAAAAGACAAAGACAGAGAAACAGAAATAGAGACAGAGAGAAATAGAGACAGAGAGAAATAGAGACAGAGAGAAATAGACAAAGACAGAGAGAGAAAAAGACAAAGACAGAGAGAGAAAAAGACAAAGACAGAGAGAAATAGACAAAGACAGAGAGAAATAGACAAAGACAGAGAGAAATAGACAAAGACAGAGAGAAATAGAGACAGAGAGAAAATGACAGAGACAGAGAGAAATAGACAAAGACAGAGAAATAGAGACAGAGAGAAAATGACAGAGACAGAGAGAAATAGAGACAGAGAAAATGACAGAGACAGAGAGAAATAGAGACAGAGAAAATGACAGAGACAGAGAGAAATAGCGACAGAGAAAAATAGACAAAGACAGAGAAATAGAGACAGAGAGAAAATGACAGAGACAGAGAGAAATAGACAAAGACAGAGAAATAGAGACAGAGAGAAAATGACAGAGACAGAGAGAAATAGAGACAGAGAAAATGACAGAGACAGAGAGAAATAGAGACAGAGAAAAATAGACAAAGACAGAGAAATAGAGACAGAGAAAATGACAGAGACAGAGAGAAATAGAGACAGAGAGAAATAGAGACAGAGAGAAATAGACAAAGACAGAGAGAGAAAAAGACAAAGACAGAGAAATAGACAAAGACAGAGAGAAATAGAGACAGAGAGAAATAGAGACAGAGAGAAATAGAGACAGAGAGAAATAGAGACAGAGAGAAATAGAGACAGAGAGAAATAGAGACAGAGAGAAATAGACAAAGACAGAGAAATAGAGACAGAGAAATAGAGACAGAGAAAAATAGACAAAGACAGAGAAATAGAGACAGAGAGAAAATGACAGAGACAGAGAGAAATAGAGACAGAAAGAAATAGACAAAGACAGAGAAATAGACAAAGACAGAGAAATAGAGACAGAGAGAAAATGACAGAGACAGAGAGAAATAGAGACAGAGAAAATGACAGAGACAGAGAGAAATAGAGACAGAGAAATAGACAAAGACAGAGAAATAGAGACAGAGAGAAAATGACAGAGACAGAGAGAAATAGACAAAGAGAGAAATACAGACAGACAAAAAGACAAAGACAGAGAGAAATAGAGATGGAGAGAAAATGACAGAAACAGAGAGAAATAGAGAAAGAGAAAAACACAAAGACAGAAATTGTCTATTTCTCTCTGTCTTTGTCTAAGACAGAAAAAGACAAAGACAGAGAGAAATAGAGAAATAGACAAAGACAGAGAAATAGAAAGAAACAGAGAAAAACACAGAGAAACAGACAAAGAGAGAGAAATAGACAGAGCCAGAGAGAAATAGACAGAGAGAAATAGAAAGGAAGTGAAATAGAGAGTGAAATAGACACAAAGACATACAGAGAAACAGGGTTAGAGAAAAATAGAAATCAAAAGAGAAAAACAGAGAAACAGCATGAGAGAGAAAGAGTGAAACAGTTAGAGTGAAAGCAAAAGACAGACTGAAACAGACTGAAAGCAAAACAGACAGAAAAAGAGAGTTAAAGAGAAAGAGAAACAGAAAAACATCTAGAAATAGAATAACAGAGAAAAATTAAGAGTTAAGAGAGAAAGAAGCAGAATTAGACAGAAAAGGAAATAGCATGAAGGTGTACAGAGGAAAATAGACTTACCTTGAGGTAGGAAATAGAATAAATGACTCTGACACCAAATAAACACAGGAGCCAAATGGGGGAGAGGGGGGCACGGGGTATCTTTATTGGGGGGGCAGGGGGGCATCTTTATTAGGGTATATTCAGCTTTTATTGCATGAATGGGTTTCTTTACACTTTAGTAAACATACAGAAACAACAGATACAAATGCAAATACAGATACAGTCCATAGACACACCTATAAAATTACAATTTACATACAGAGCAATACATTGAAATACAGCAGCAAATGCCAATACAGAACAATACAAGGCAATACAAGCCAAATGACTATTAACACAATAGAACCATTTTTCAAAATCTGAAACACTCATTATATCTTGTTTTATTGTTACAGGAAACCCAAAACAAAAGCAGCACACATAAAACATAACAATCGTCCACCGCACACACCTCCTTCAGCATGCGCACCGTGCACCCTCTCTCGCCTCTCAATCCCCTACAGTCAGCACACACTCGCAACGCTCCTCGGGAACGTGGTTCCCGGGAGCCCTGAAAAAATCAGCCTGCCTGACGAAAACCCCGGTCCCTAGGCCGTCGGCGCCCAAACTTTGGCGATGAACGTCGCCTCGCAGACCGGCCGGGACCGAGGAAAAAAAAACCCAGCCGGGGGGAAAAAAAAAAAAACCCCCCCGGCTGGGGATTTTTTATTCTAAGTTTAAAATGTGTTGAAAAACCTGGAAGGCAAAAGTCACACACACAAGGTTAGAACCAGTCAACATGCACACAAACCCACCCTCTCTCACCTCTCAATCCCCTACCATCAGCACACACTCGCACCGCTCCTCGGGAACGTGGTTCCCGGGAGCCCTGAAAAAATCAGCCTGCCTGACGAAAACCCCGGTCCCTAGGCCGTCGGCGCCCAAACTTTGGCGATGAACGTCGCCTCGCAGACCGGCCGGGACCGAGGAAAAAAAAACCCAGCCGGGGGGAAAAAAAAAAAAACCCCCCCGGCTGGGGATTTTTTATTCTAAATTTAAAATGTGTTGAAAAACCTGGAAGGCAAAAGTCACACACACAAGGTTAGAACCAGTCAGCACACACACTCGCACAGGCAAACCCAAGCAGACAGACAAGTCTCAGACATACACAGTCACTCTTCAGCTTACCCAGTAGATTCCAAGAGACTCCGTAGCATCAGCAACCACAGAGAGACTAATCCTGCCCAGAGACCTGCAAGACAATGACAGGTGGTCAACAAGTGGTTACCTGACAGCTAGGCATCATCCCCCCTCAGGGCCCATACCTTCTCTACCCAAAACTCCACAGAAAAAAGATGAACTGCAAAGCCCTACAACTCTTCTACCTAACTGTGACTGTGCCAGGGCAGGGCAGCTCAAGCATAAGTCATACAGTAGGATACAGCAACATCATGACTTAGAGTGCAATACAAACACAGTCACTTTCAATACAATACAAGCACAGTGACTTTGAGTGCAATACAAGCACAGTGACTTTCAGTGCAATACAAGCACAGTGACTTTGAGTGCAATACAAACAGTCACTTGCAACGCAGAGTCACTGGCAGTGCAATGCAAACAGAGTCACTTACAATACAAACAGAGTCACTGGCAGTGCAATACAAACAGAGTCACTTGCAATACAATACAATACAGAGTCACTTGCAATACAATACAATACAGAGTCACTTGCAATACAATACAATACAGAGTCACTTGCAATACAATACAATACAGAGTCACTTGCAATACAATACAGAGTCACTTGCAATACAATACAAACACAGTCACTTGCAATACAATACAGAGTCACTGGCAATGCAATACAATACAGAGTCACTGGCAATGCAATACAATACAGAGTCACTTGCAATACAATACAAACAGAGTCACTTGCAATACAATACAAACAGAGTCACTTGCAATACAATACAAACAGAGTCACTTGCAATACAAACAGAGTCACAGGCAGTGCAATACAAACAGAGTCACAGGCAGTGCAATACAAACAGAGTCACAGGCAATACAATACAAACAGAGTCACAGGCAATACAATACAAACAGAGTCACAGGCAATACAATACAAACAGAGTCACAGGCAATACAATACAGAGTCACTGGCAATGCAATACAATACAGAGTCACTGGCAATGCAATACAATACAGAGTCACTGGCAATACAAAACAAACATAGTCACTTGCAATACAAAACAAACATAGTCACTTGCAATACAAAACAAACATAGTCACTTGCAATACAAAACAAACATAGTCACTTGCAATACAAAACAAACATAGTCACTTGCAATACAAAACAAACAAAACTGCTCACTAGACTAAGTGCCTAAGCTGTTAAGAGGACGCTCCAGAAGCTCGGGAAGCCGAGTGAAGAAAGCGATGACTGCCGGGTGACCGTGGCGATGCCTCCGGACGAAAGGCAACCTCGTCGGGTGAAAACGTCCGCTAGGCCGCCGAGACTCAAAGACTGCTGACGACGCAAAACACGCTAGAATGCTGAACTGCCCTGCCCGGCAAATGCTCCGGCGAGACCAAGGGGAAACCCTCTCCCATTACTTCAGAGGGACCCATCCCACTAGGGCCCTCTCTTCTAAGCTAATGTGAAATTGCCTCCCACTTCCAAAGTTCTTTCCCCTGCACCCAAACACAAGCCCCAACACTTATCTTTCGGAAGACGAGCGGACAAAATCCATCCTCCGAGGACTTCAGCACTGCCGTATCCAAACTTAGGCTCCGCACCTCCTTTCAATACCTAAGACAACAAAGTACAAACTGTGAAAATTGTGTGACAGGAAACTAATCCCCAGGCTTTCCAAGCACCTCTGCCCCAACTCACCTCAGATACTGATTTGGCTCCACAGTTTACCCAGAGGGTACCTGCAAAAGGAAAAGGTACACATTTAGCATGCTGCTACACACCCCATGCCTATGGATCACCCCTAATGCCTAAAAGCCAACTTACCCGCTTGCCCCTAATCCTTGCCATGTGTAGGACAGTAGCAGCACCTGCAAAGACACAAAGAAAACAGCAGGCTGAGTCACTGAGAAAACACAACCACCACAATCTAACAGAACTCAGTAATACATAAAGCTCAAGCTGATACCCACCAAGCCACTAGCATCCAGGACCAGGAAATCTTGCAAGTGGACCACCTAAAATGAAAGTAAATTAAACAGTGGATGTTAGAGTTACACCAGAAATTGAGACCTGAGCAATGACAGCAGCTTCCATCCACCAGTCAATGCTCACCTAGGCAGCTGATCCTGGACTGCCAAGCTCCCGCTTTACCTCCTAAAAATAAAAACAAAAAACAAGGCTGTAGCAGAGTCACAATGTACATCCCCCTGGCAAAACCAAACTGGGACTGACTTAAACTCACACCCACCTGGCCGCTGCCAGCCTGAGCCACGACAACCTCACAAGCAGACCACCTGAAATAAAACAAAAATCAACAGTGGATGGTTAGACTTGAGGCAGAAATGGAGAGCGGAGCAACAACAACAGCTGCTGTCCACCAGTGAATGCTCACCTGGCCCGCTTCTCCTGGACTGCCAATATCCTGCATAAGCTCCTAAAAACAAAGACAAAGGTCAGGGCTGTATCAGAGCCACCATTTACACCTCCCCTGCAAAGACCAACAGGGACTGACCTTCTCGGGGGAACCGACGCCACCCATAGGGGCTGCTCTGCCACAGGGTTATTCCATCTGCATCTGAAAGGAAGTTAGGACAAGAGTCAAAGGGCTGCAGGATAACTTGACAGCTCCACACATCTTGGGTCAATCTACAGATCCCACCTAGAAGCCAATGCACCCTGCATTTCAAATTTGTCCTATTACCCCTACACCCAGCTGTGCTGCAGGGCAGAGCAGCTCCGGGCCAAATACACACCCACACCCGTGACACAAGACGCAACAAACAAAGGGACGCGACAGGGAAAGAAAACTCTCGATGAGAGGAATGACCCTGAGGACCGAGAGAACTCGGGAGCAGATGACCGAGGTAAGCTGAAAGGAGAGCTGACCGGGCTCAGAGAAACCTGCAGGAAAAAAGATGCTAAGGGGATGACTTATCCCAAGAACCGCAAAGATGAACACTCGAGAATGCTCCGGTCACACTCTGCTACCTAGCTATGCATTCTTACAAGTCCTAATCCACCGGAATGGATGCTGGTGGTGCTCGGCTGTCAGTACAGCTCAGAACAAGACCTGGAAAGACATTGGACTGGATGCTTCTGAAGAGAGATACGATGCCCATGCCTGCCCGAGCTCCCGAGTCGATGGTCCGAGGGCATCGGCACCTGGCCGAGGAACTGAGAGTCCAGAGAGGCTAAGAGGGATGCCAGGGTTTTTGGTAGGCCCCTTGAAGGGCTAAGGCAAAAGACATGAAACAAAGAGTGCGCAACAAACGAGGGACACGACAAGCACCGGGACTGCTCTGCCCTGCACACCTCAGTGGAGAGATCAAAAGGGAGACTTTCCCTGTAGGAAGCCTAAGGGGCCGCTTCCTGGACAACCCCAGCTCCAAACCCAACTCAAAAACCACTCCCGGTTGAAAGCCGACCCGGCCCCCCGCTTTCGTCCCCTCCGTGGCTCGGAGCCCTCCACTTATCTCTCAGACATCTGGAGATGCAGAGTCCAGGCAGGTGAAAAGGAAGGCTGGCTCTCCCTCAGGGAAATTCCTGCTAACACCAGGCTGCTCACTCTTAATCAGCTGCAATAAAGAAAAGCAAACATCACTGTGTGATCTTAGCAGCACAGCACCCAAACCCCAACAATTCTGCTACTCACCATCTCTTGAGAACGCCCAGGCCCTCAAGCCCGCTGCCTCGGCCGTGCTTGGAGAGTCATGCCATCGTCCTGGGGTAGGCCTGGATTAAGAACACACAGGGGATTTGACAGTGCTGAAACTTGACAGGACCCTCTCTCCTCCCTGCCTCCCCAACTCCTCAGCTGTTATCAAAGCCTACCTGGAAAGCAGCTTCAAACAGAGAAATTGAGGCTTGATCACACAGTCCTGTAATGCTTCTGAAGGGCTCCCAAAAAAAGGTGCCCAAGTTCATGATCTCATGGCAGAGGGTACTTCAGCAGAAGAAGAGTGGACCACCTAAAACACAATAATAGAAGCTTAGAGGTGCACCAGAAATTGAGACCTGAGCGATTACAGCCACTTCCATCCACCAGTCAATGCTCACCTAGGCAGCTGGTCCTGGACTGCCAAGATCCCGCTTTACCTCCTAAAAATAAAAACAAAAAACAAGGCTGTAACATACTCACAATGTACACCTCCCCAGCAAAACCAAACCGGGACTGACTTAAACTCACACCCACCTGGCCGCTGCCAGCCTGAGCCACGACAACCTCACAAGCAGACCACCTGAAATAAAACAAAAATCAACAGTGGATGGTTAGACTTGAGCCAGAAATTCAGACGGGAGCAATAACAACTGCTTCTGTCCACCGGTCGATGCTCACCTGGCGCACTTCACCTGGACTGCCAATATCCTGCATAAGCTCCTAAAAACAAAGACAAAGGTCAGGGCTGTATCAGAGCCACCATTTACACCTCCCCTGCAAAGACCAACAGGGACTGACCTTCTCGGGGGAACCGATGAATCCCACAGGGGCTGCTCTGCCACAGGGTTATTCCATCTGCATCTGAAAGGAAGTTAGGACAAGAGTCAAAGGGCTGCAGGATAACTTGACAGCTCCACACATCTTGGGTCAATCTACAGATCCCACCTAGAAGCCAATGCACCCTGCATTTCAAATTTGTCCTATTACCCCTACACCCAGCTGTGCTGCAGGGCAGAGCAGCTCCGGGCCAAATACACACCCACACCCGTGACACAAGACGCAACAAACAAAGGGACGCGACAGGGAAAGAAAACTCTCGATGAGAGGAATGACCCTGAGGACCGAGAGAACTCGGGAGCAGATGACCGAGGTAAGCTGAAAGGAGAGCTGACCGGGCTCAGAGAAACCTGCAGGAAAAAAGATGCTAAGGGGATGACTTATCCCAAGAACCGCAAAGATGAACACTCGAGAATGCTCCGGTCACACTCTGCTACCTAGCTATGCATTCTTACAAGTCCTAATCCACCGGAATGGATGCTGGTGGTGCTCGGCTGTCAGTACAGCTCAGAACAAGACCTGGAAAGACATTGGACTGGATGCTTCTGAAGAGAGATACGATGCCCATGCCTGCCCGAGCTCCCGAGTCGATGGTCCGAGGGCATCGGCACCTGGCCGAGGAACTGAGAGTCCAGAGAGGCTAAGAGGGATGCCAGGGTTTTTGGTAGGCCCCTTGAAGGGCTAAGGCAAAAGACATGAAACAAAGAGTGCGCAACAAACGAGGGACACGACAAGCACCGGGACTGCTCTGCCCTGCACACCTCAGTGGAGAGATCAAAAGGGAGACTTTCCCTGTAGGAAGCCTAAGGGGCCGCTTCTTGGATGGCCCCGTCTCCAAACCCCCGCCCGGTGGAAAGCCGACCCGGCCCCCCGCTTTCATCCCCTCCGTGGCTCGGAGCCCTCCACTTATCTCTCAGACATCTGGAGATGCAGAATCCTGGCAGGTGAAAAGGAAGGCCGCCTCTCCCTCAGGGAAATTCCTGCTAACACCAGGTTGCTCTCTCTTAGTCAGCTGCAATAAAGAAAAGCAAACATCACTGTGTGGTCTTAGCACCGCATCGCCCAAAACCGAACAATTCTGCTACCCACCGCCTCTTGAGAATGCCCGGGTGCTCGGGCCCGCTGCCTCGGCCGTGCTTGGAGGGTGATGGCATCGTCAGGGGGTAGGTCTGGATTAAGAGCAGACAAGGGATTTGACATTGCTGATACTTGAGAGGACGCTCGCTCCTCCTCTCCTCCCTGCCTCCCCGACTCCTCGGCCGTTATCAAAGACTACCTGGAAAGCAGCTTCAAACGGAGAAATCGAGGCTTGATCACACAGTCCTGTAATGCTTCTGAAGGGCTCCAAAGAGAGGGACCCGGTCCATCACCTCATTGGAGAAGGGACTTCAGCATAATGACAGCAGACTGCCTAAAACAGACAAAAATACAACCTTAGAGTTGCACCAGATATTGAGACCTGAGTGATAACAGCTGCTTCCATCCACCGGACAATGCTCACCTGGGCCGCTTCACCTGGACTGCCAATATCCCTCTTTACCTCCTAAAAAAAAAGACAAAAAACAACGCTGTAACACAGTCATCATTTACACTGCCCCGGCAAAGGCAAACTGGGACTGACTTAAGCACATACCCTCTTGGCTGCTGGTATCCACGACCGGGACATTTCACAAGCGGGCCACCTAAAAATAAGAAAACAAACAGCAGATATTAGATTTTCACCAGAAACTGAGACCTGAGCAACAGCAACCAGTTTTGTCCGCAGATCAATGCTCACCTTGCACGCTTCACCTTCACCGCCAACATCCTGCTTTACCTCCTAAAAATAGAGACAAAGAAACAGGCAGTAACAAGGGCACCAATTACACTGCCCCTGCAAAGACAAACTGCAACTGACGTAAGCTGACACCTACCTGGCCGCTGGAATCCACAAACAGGACATCTCAAAACCAGACCACCTGAAAAAAAAAAAAAACCCAACAGTGAATGGTTACAGTTGCACAAGAAATTGACACCGGAGAAATAACAACTGCTTCTGTTCACCGGTCCATGCTCACCTTGCCCGCTTCTTCTGGACTGCCAATATCCTGCATTAGCTCCTAAAAACAAAGACAAAGGTCAGGGCTGTAACAGAGGCACCATTTACACCTCCCCTGCAAAGACCGACTCAGACTGACCTTCTCGGGAGAACCGACTCCACCGATAGGGGCTGCTCTGCCACAGGTTTAATCAGTCTGCATCTGAAAGAAAGTTAGGACAAAAGTCAAAGGGCGGAAGGATAACTTGACAGCACCAGGCATCTTGTGTCAATCTACAGATAGAACCTAGAAGCCAATAGACCCTGCACTTCAAATTTGTCCTATTACCCCTACACCCAGCTGTGCTACAGGGCAGGGCAGAGCAGCGCTGGGCCAAATACACACCCACACCCGTGACACAAGACGCAACAAACGAGGAGACGCGACAGGGAAAGAAAAAATCTCGAAGAGAAGAATGACCCTGAGGACCGAGAGAACTCGGGAGGAGATGATCGAGGTAAGACGGATGGAGAGCTGACCGGGCTCAGAGAAACCTGCAGGAAAAAAGACGCTAAGGGGATGACTTATCCCAAGAACTGCAAAGATGGACGCTCGAGAATGCTCCGGTCAGAATCCTCTCCCTAGCTTTGCATCCTTACAAGTCCTAATCCACCGGAATGGATCGTGGTGGTGCTTGGCTGTCAGTACAGCTCAGAACAAGACCTGAAAAGACAGTAAACTGGATGCTTCTGAAAATAAATGCGATTCCCATGCTGGCCTGAGCTCCCGAGTCGATGGTTTGATGGTATCGGCGCCTGGCCGAGGAACTGAGGGACCGGAGATGCTAAAAATGATGCCGGGATTTTGATGGCCCCTTGAAAAGCCACAGAAAATGACATGAAATACAAGACACTCAAAAGACACAGAGTGCACAACAGACAACTGACAGGACATGCACCGGGACTGGACTGCCCTGCACCACAGCATTGGGATCAAAATTAATGCTTCCCCTTGACAGCTAACGGGATCGCTGAGTGGGGCTGGACGACGCTGCGCGCCAGACCGCACGATGCGGACGGGGACCGTTCTGCCTTGCGTGCCCCGTAGTTACTATTGAAGTATAGCCGTTCCCTTCGGCTGTCCTAAGTGGCCCCTTAAGGGACACCCCTGTCCCCTCTGGTAGCTGTTAAACCGGACCCATAAATTTCTGACACCCCTGTCGTCCTATCTCGAGGCCGTGGCCCCTGACTTATCTTTGAGATGACCGGTAAGGTGAATCGACGTTGGACTGGAAATAAGTCTGTCTCAGAAGGCCCTCCGATCGCCGATTAGCCTCTTAGCTAAGAAAAAGAAAAATTAAAATCGATGCACGAATTTAGCGGCACGTGCGCCGAATCCCGAGGGGGCGGCCGCTCGCCCTCGCCTAAGCGTGCCCGGGTCCTCGAGTCTGTGGCTTTGTCCCGCATCTAAGCCTAGGGCTGTTACAATGTCCGGTACCTGAGTTAGCAGGGGGCAAAACTGTAGGGCAGGTCTGTGAGCAAAACTTAGGTGCTCACATTTACGTATCTTAGGTGCTCTTCTGTGCTATAAGACGCATAAATGCAGCTGCTATTACTTGCAAAAAAGCCTTGGGGGAGGCCCTCAAATGCAGGTCGTTCCTCATTTTGCTGCCTTCAAAACCTGCTAACTCTCAACCGGGTACCCTGAACGTGGTCCTCGCCTTACCGATCGGAAGCCTGGATCTCGGTCGTTGCCTCTGACGTGTACAGTAGCCCTTTTGAGGTGACAAATCTTCTGAAAGAATCTGGAAGATCGTGCTGGATGTGACCTATAACTTCAGGAGTAGTGCTCCTCCTAAAAGAAAATGAGAACAAACCCAGAAATTACAAAAGCGCCTTTCCTCCCCCGAATGTGCAAACAAAACCCCTGAACTTAAATACTCCCTGTATTTGATAGCATCTTCTTTGTAGTGTCCTCAAAGCTCCTGTTATTTGTAGGTGCCCAAAAACACCTAACAAAAATAAGCTAATAGAGCCTCTTCGCTGAAATGAGAGGAGAGCTCTTACCCTAGCTGATTCCCAGGAGGGAATGAAGCCCCTTGGCAAAAGCTGGGGTTAATATACCCCTGATTGGGCCCGCCCCTCGTTCCCAGAATGCCCGGGAAAAGGGAGGAGGCAACTCCCACGGGGTATAAAAGCTCTCGAAGGAGCTGCAGCTGTTTGGCTCCTCTGACTCAAATGCAAGGTAAGTACAGGGCTCGATAGAGAAAAAAACTCCTTGGGGTAATAATGCTATTTTTCTGTTTTGGCTGTAATGACTTCAGGCTACAGGGCAAAAATAAAACTTAGTGTTTTAGTAACATAGCAAGATAGTAATTTGGGTAATTTGCTGTTGACGGGGGTAATTATTCCTGGGTGACTGCAATTAGTATTCCACAAGTGACTAAGTAGGATGACAAAGAACAGTAAGATTATGAATGGTGTAAGGCTCATTAGCACCTCTAAGTAAGGATATCAATGTATTAATTACAAAGGAGAAAAAGAATAAACTCCCAGGTGGTGTTAAGCTTATATATACGCCTGGATTGCTCCCGTCTGAGATAGGTGTTACCGGGGTACCCGTTCGAGTGCAACAGAAGTCCAATTTTAAATCCTTAAAATGCTGAAAAAGGCACGGGTTCCTTCAATTTAAAATTAGCATATGGGCAGTTACCTCTGCTTAAACTGTGACATGGAAAATAAATGGCTTGTGCCCCTTAACTTAATCTCCTAAAATTTTTGGAAAAGAGGAGTTTCCTTCAGTTTAAATCTCTCCAGGGAGGAGAAAAAAGGGGAGTGTTCCCTAAAATTCAAGCCCTTAAAAAGCAGAGACAGCTAGGCCCCTCTGAACTAGCACCTCCCCACAGGGGTGTGCCCAGGAAACCCTCTGAAGACAGGGGGCATTGTGGGATGAGGTCGAGAAAGGTCCCGCAGATTGTTCGTTCCCCTGCGTGACCCTTCGTCTGCCTGTGAAACGCTGGGGTGCTAGGCTTCCGTTCTGTGGAAGAGAACTGTTCTTCTTGTGGCCGGTGGCCGAGATGGAAGTTCTATCCCCAGAATTCCCTATGTCCTAAGTCTGTAATTATTTAGGAAATTTTTCCCAGACTGTAAGCAATTACCAGAAATATTTACTTAGGAATCCTTACTGAATTGTGTTTCTGTTGAGGTCTTCTACGTGTCCCTTAAGGAGCCAGGGGGGTTGCCAGGTGACTTATGTCTAATCCTGACCGGCCCGGAGCAAACCGGAGTCCTGCTGCCGGTGGCTGGTCCACCCTAAATTACAGTAACATATTAATGTAATTTATAAAAATTCCCTTTGCCTACTAAACAAATTTTCCAGGATGATCCAGGGAAGAGATCTGCTCCATCCTTAGTTTGGGAAATGCCAGTTCTCAGATCCATCTAGGCAGAAAACTACTAAAAGTATTTGCTTGTTTTTTACTACATCTAGCTGTATGATGAAAATAGATGAATGGTCATTAGGTAAAAACTTTTCAGAGGGCAAAATATTTCACACAGATCCCATTTTGACAGTATGGCAGTTTTGGGGATTAGGAATCCCATCCATAGAAGACATCAAAGAAATGATACTTTGCAACTTGGTATTTAGAAATTGTCTTAGAGATGTTATAACTTAATATTCTAACATTATGAAATAGAATGGTTTTGGCATGTTGAAACTGGGTGATTCTGGTATTCCAGAACCCATCCCGTATTTTGCAATGGAGACTTTGAAACGTACATGTTTAATACTTTGAAACCTGGTGAACACCTATATGAAATCCAGGCAGAGTAATGTTTCTGAATCTAGATGGAGAGAGATGAGGGTTGTAGCAATGTTGCAAGCAGATTGACGGACATCTTATAAAAACGACATGTAACTGCTTTCAAATTAGGGGAGTTACTTTTTTCAATCTAGGGCAGGCAGGATTTTTAGGGTCAGAGGAGAAGTCTCCCTGCAAAAATTACCGATAGAAGAATATTTCACCCAAACCCAATAAACCAAAACTAGGATTCAGGGAGGGTACATACTACCAGTGGACTATAAAAACAGACATCAGGACCCTAAGGGGGTGACTTAACTTTCCCACAAAAGGAACGTCCAGTCAGGTCTAAGGCCTTCTACATGGAACTAGACTTCTAGAAAATAGAATTCTGAATGCATCAGCATTGCACCAAGACCCATGCTACTAGAAGCAGAATGCCAGACTGGCCGTGGAGTACCAAACACCTCCTAAAAACTGAAATCAGGAATGTGATAGGGTGAGTCCACCTTGCCACACAAAAGGGCCACTGATGTTGAACAGAGCGCTATGCCCAGGAGTGGACTTATGCCATCTACAAATCTAAACATAGCTACACTTCTCCCAGAGCCAAGGTGCCAGAAGCTGGAACCCTAACTGTCCTTCGAGTGCCAAATGTCTCCTACAACCGAACATTACGAACTTCTAGGAGTGAGTTTCTGTTCCATCAGAAGAGAACCACCGTTCCTGCACAGAACTCTCTGCCACGGAGTGGGCTGCCAAATGATAAAATTAACTTCAGCACAGGACATCTGCCAGATCCAAACTGCCAGAAGCTGGAACCCTTACTGTCCTTGGAGGGCCAAATCTATCCTATGAACTGACATCAGGAACCTGATGGGGAGAGTTTAGGTTCCCACGAAAGAGCCACCTTTCCTTCAGTGAGCTCTGTGCCCCAGACTGGGCTTCTGCCTCTTAGAATTCTGAACAACACACTTACTCCCAGATCCACGCTGTCAGTACCTGGAAGCCTGGCTCCCCTGAGACTGCCAAATGGCTCCTTAAAACGAACAATCTGAACCAGGGGGTTTGTTTAGTTTCCCCAGAAAAAAGGACACCATTCCTGCACAGAGCTCTGAGCCCAGGAGTGAGCTTCTGCCACTTACAATTCTGAACACTGCTGCACTTCTCCCATGGCCAAGGTGCCAGAATCTGGAGCCCTAACTGTCCTTCGAGTGCCAAATGTCTCCTACCACCTGATATGAGGAACCTGGTGCGGGCAGTTTAGCTTCCCACCGAACAGAGCCACCACGGCTGCACAGAACTCCCTGCCCCGGAGGGGGCTTCTGCCTCCTAAAAATAAGTTAAGCACAGGATATCTGCCAGACCCAAGCTGCCAGATGCTGGAACCCTACCTGTCCTTGGAGGACAAAATGTCTCCTACAACCTGAAATGAAGGACTTGGAGGAGTGACTTTAGCTTCCCACAGAAGAGAGCCACCGTTGCTGCACAGAACTCTCTGGAGCCAAATTGGGGTTCTGCCTGCTAAACATAAAGTCACCACAGGATACCTGCCAGATCAAAGCTTTCAGAAGTTGGAAATCTAACTATCCTTGGAGTGCCAAATGTCTCCTACAACCTGACATTAGGAACGTGGAGAGGTGAGTTTAGCTTCCCACAGAAAAGACCCACCATTCCTGCACAGAACTCTCTGCCCCAGACTGGGCTGCTAACTCATAAAATTAAGTTCAGCACAGGACTGCTACCAGATCCAAGCTCCCAGACGCTGGAACCCTTACTGTCCTTGGAGTGCCAAATCTATCCTATAAATTGAAATCAGGAACCTGATGGGGTGAGTCCAGATTCCCACAGAAAAGGGGCGACACTTCCTGCACAGAGCCCTCTGACCCAGAGAGGACTACTGCCTGCTAAAAATAAATCCACACAGGATATCAGCCAAATCCAAGCTCCCAGAGGCTGGAACTCTAACTGTCCTTGGAGTGCCCAATATCTACTACAACCTGACATCAGGAACTTGGAGGGGTGAGTTTAGCTTGCCAGAGAAGAGAGCCACTCTTCCTGCACAGAACTCTCTGCCACAGAGTGGGCTGCTAACTGATAAAAATAAGTTCAGTACAAAACTTCTGCCAGATCCAACCTTAGAGAAGCTGGAACCCTTACAGTCCTTGGAGTCTCCAATGTCTCCTACAACCTGACATTAGAAACTTAGGGGGTGAGTACAGCGTCCCACAGAAGAGAGCCACTGTTCCTGCACAGAGCTCTCTGCCCCAGAGTGGGCTTCTGCCACTTAGAATTCTGAACAGTGCACATTACTCCCAGAACTAAGCTGTCAGAACCTGGAACCCTAACTGTCCTTGGAGTGCCCAATGTCTCCTACAGCCTGACATTAGGACCTTAGTCAGTGAGTATAGCTTCCCACAGAAGAGAGCCACTGTTCCTGCACAGAGCTCTGTGCCCCGGAGTGGGCTTCTGCCACTTAGAATTCTGAACAGTGTACTTACTCCCACAACCAAGCTGCCATGAAGCTGAAACCCTAGCTGCCCTTAGACTGCCAAACACCCCCTGCAAACTGACATCATGAACTTGGAGGGGTGAGTTTAGCTTTCCACAGAAAAGACCCACCGTTCCTGCACAGAACTCTCGGCCACGGAGTGGGCTGCGAACTGAAAAAAATAAGTTCTGCACAGGACTTCTACCAGATCCAAGCATCCAAAAGCTGGAACCCTAACTGGCCTTGGAGTGCCAAATGGCTCCTACAGCCTGACATCAGGAACCTGCTGGGGTGAGTTTAGTTTCCCACAGAAAAGACCCACCATTCCTACACAGAGCTCTGTGCTCCAGAGTGGGCTTCTGCCACTTAGAATTCTGAACAGTGCACATTACTCCCACAACAAAGCTGTCAGAAGCTGGAACCCTAACTGTCCTTGGAGTGCCCAATGTCTCCTACAACCTGACATTAGGAACGTAGTCGGTGAGTATAGCTTCCCACAGAAAAGACCCACCGTTCCTGCACAGAGCTCTGTGCCCGGGAGTGGGCTTCTGCCACTTAGAATTCTGAACAGTGTACTTACTCCCACAACCAAGCTGCCATGAAGCTGAAACCCAAGCTGCCCTTAGACTGCCAAACACCCCATGCAAACTGACATCAGGAACTTGGAGGGGTGAGTTTAGCTTTCCACAGAAAAGACCCACCGTTCCTGCACAGAACTCTCGGCCACGGAGTGCGCTGCTAACTGATAAAAATAAGTTGAGCACAGGACTTCTGCCAGATCCAAGCATCCAGAAGCTGGAACCCTTACTGGCCTTGGAGTGCCAAATGTCTCCTACAGCCTGACATCAGGAACCTGCTGGGGTGAGTTTTGTTTCCCACAGAAAAGACCCACAGTTCCTGCACAGAGCTCTGTGCCCGGGAGTGGGCTTCTGCCACTTAGAATTCTGAACAGTGCACATTACGCCCAGAACCAAGCTGTAAGAAGTTGGAACGCTAACTGTCCTTGGAGTGCCCAATGTCTCCTAAAACCTGCCATTAGGAACTTAGGGGGTGAGTATAGCTTCCCACAGAAGAGCGCCACTGTTCCTGCACAGAGTTCTGTGCCCGGAAGTGGGCTTCTGCCACTTAGAATTCTGAACACTGCTGCACTTCTCCCATAGCCAGGCTCCCAGAAGCTGGAACCCTAACTGTCCTGCGAGTGCCCAATGTCTCCTACAACCTGAAATTAGGAACTTGGAGGGGTGAGTTTAGCTTCCCACAGAAGAGACCCACAGTCCCTGCACAGAGCTCTGTGTCCCAGAGTGGGCTTCTGCCACTTAGAATTCTGAACAGTGTACTTACTCCCACAACCAAGCTGCCATGAAGCTGAAACCCTAGCTGCCCTTAGACTGCCAAACACCCCCTGCAAACTGACATCAGGAATTTGGAGGGGTGAGTTTAGCTTTCCACAGAAAAGACCCACCGTTCCTGCACAGAACTCTCGGCCACGGAGTGGGCTGTGAACTGAAAAAAATAAGTTCTGCACAGGACTTCTGCCAGATCCAAGCATCCAAAAGCTGGAACCCTAACTGTCCTTGGAGTGCCCAATGTCTCCTACAACCTGACATTAGGAACGTAGTCGGTGAGTATAGCTTCCCACAGAAGAGACCCACTGTTCCTGCACAGAGCTCTGTACCCGGGAGTGGGTTTCTGCCACTTAGAATTCTGAACAGTGTACTCACTCCCACAACCAAGCTGCCATGAAGCTGAAACCCTAGCTGCCCTTAGACTGCCAAACACCCCCTGCAAACTGACATCAGGAACTTGGAGGGGTGAGTTTAGCTTTCCACAGAAAAGACCCACCGTTCCTGCACAGAACTCTCGGCCACGGAGTGCGCTGCTAACGGATAAAAATAAGTTCAGCACAGGACTTCTGCCAGATCCAAGCATCCAGAAGCTGGAACCCTTACTGGCCTTGGAGTGCCAAATGTCTCCTACAGCCTGACATCAGGAACCTGCTGGGGTGAGTTTAGTTTCCCACAGAAAAGACCCACAGTTCCTGCACAGAGCTCTGTATCCCGGAGTGGGCTTCTGCGACTTAGAATTCTGAACAGTGCACATTACGCCCAGAACCAAGCTCCCAGAAGCTGGAACCCTAACTGTCCTTGGAGTGCCCAATGTCTCCTACAACCTGACATTAGGAACGTAGTCGGTGAGTATAGCTTCCCACAGAAAAGACCCACCGCTCCTGCACAGAGCTCTGTGCCCGGGAGTGGGCTTCTGCCACTTAGAATTCTGAACAGTGTACTTACTCCCACAACCAAGCTGCCATGAAGCTGAAACCCAAGCTGCCCTTAGACTGCCAAACACCCCCTGCAAACTGACATCAGGAATTTGGAGGGGTGAGTTTAGCTTTCCACAGAAAAGACCCACCGTTCCTGCACAGAACTCTCGGCCACGGAGTGGGCTGTGAACTGAAAAAAATAAGTTCTGCACAGGACTTCTACCAGATCCAAGCATCCAAAAGCTGGAACCCTAACTGGCCTTGGAGTGCCAAATGGCTCCTACAGCCTGACATCAGGAACCTGCTGGGGTGAGTTTAGTTTCCCACAGAAAAGACCCACCATTCCTACACAGAGCTCTGTGCTCCAGAGTGGGCTTCTGCCACTTAGAATTCTGAACAGTGCACATTACTCCCACAACAAAGCTGTCAGAAGCTGGAACCCTAACTGTCCTTGGAGTGCCCAATGTCTCCTACAACCTGACATTAGGAACGTAGTCGGTGAGTATAGCTTCCCACAGAAAAGACCCACCGTTCCTGCACAGAGCTCTGTGCCCAGGAGTGGGCTTCTGCCACTTAGAATTCTGAACAGTGTACTTACTCCCACAACCAAGCTGCCATGAAGCTGAAACCCAAGCTGCCCTTAGACTGCCAAACACCCCATGCAAACTGACATCAGGAACTTGGAGGGGTGAGTTTAGCTTTCCACAGAAAAGACCCACCGTTCCTGCACAGAACTCTCGGCCACAGAGTGCGCTGCTAACTGATAAAAATAAGTTGAGCACAGGACTTCTGCCAGATCCAAGCATCCAGAAGCTGGAACCCTTACTGGCCTTGGAGTGCCAAATGTCTCCTACAGCCTGACATCAGGAACCTGCTGGGGTGAGTTTTGTTTCCCACAGAAAAGACCCACAGTTCCTGCACAGAGCTCTGTGCCCGGGAGTGGGCTTCTGCCACTTAGAATTCTGAACAGTGCACATTACGCCCAGAACCAAGCTGTAAGAAGTTGGAACGCTAACTGTCCTTGGAGTGCCCAATGTCTCCTAAAACCTGCCATTAGGAACTTAGGGGGTGAGTATAGCTTCCCACAGAAGAGCGCCACTGTTCCTGCACAGAGTTCTGTGCCCGGAAGTGGGCTTCTGCCACTTAGAATTCTGAACACTGCTGCACTTCTCCCATAGCCAGGCTCCCAGAAGCTGGAACCCTAACTGTCCTGCGAGTGCCCAATGTCTCCTACAACCTGAAATTAGGAACTTCAGGGGGTGAGTTTAGCTTCCCACAGAAGAGACCCACAGTCCCTGCACAGAGCTCTGTGTCCCAGAGTGGGCTTCTGCCACTTAGAATTCTGAACAGTGTACTTACTCCCACAACCAAGCTGCCATGAAGCTGAAACCCTAGCTGCCCTTAGACTGCCAAACACCCCCTGCAAACTGACATCAGGAATTTGGAGGGGTGAGTTTAGCTTTCCACAGAAAAGACCCACCGTTCCTGCACAGAACTCTCGGCCACGGAGTGGGCTGTGAACTGAAAAAAATAAGTTCTGCACAGGACTTCTGCCAGATCCAAGCATCCAAAAGCTGGAACCCTAACTGTCCTTGGAGTGCCCAATGTCTCCTACAACCTGACATTAGGAACGTAGTCGGTGAGTATAGCTTCCCACAGAAGAGACCCACTGTTCCTGCACAGAGCTCTGTACCCGGGAGTGGGTTTCTGCCACTTAGAATTCTGAACAGTGTACTCACTCCCACAACCAAGCTGCCATGAAGCTGAAACCCTAGCTGCCCTTAGACTGCCAAACACCCCCTGCAAACTGACATCAGGAACTTGGAGGGGTGAGTTTAGCTTTCCACAGAAAAGACCCACCGTTCCTGCACAGAACTCTCGGCCACGGAGTGCGCTGCTAACGGATAAAAATAAGTTCAGCACAGGACTTCTGCCAGATCCAAGCATCCAGAAGCTGGAACCCTTACTGGCCTTGGAGTGCCAAATGTCTCCTACAGCCTGACATCAGGAACCTGCTGGGG
This sequence comes from Chamaea fasciata, assembly GCF_029207755.1. Classification (NCBI taxonomy): domain Eukaryota; kingdom Metazoa; phylum Chordata; class Aves; order Passeriformes; family Sylviidae; genus Chamaea; species Chamaea fasciata. The sequence goes on from NW_027094315.1 coordinate 29,946, forward strand.
TGAGTTTAGTTTCCCACAGAAAAGACCCACAGTTCCTGCACAGAGCTCTGTGTCCCGGAGTGGGCTTCTGCGACTTAGAATTCTGAACAGTGCACATTACTCCCACAACAAAGATGTCAGAAGCTGGAACCCTAACTGTCCTTGGAGTGCCCAATGTCTCCTACAACCTGACATTAGGAACGTAGTCGGTGAGTATAGCTTCCCACAGAAGAGAGCCACCGTTCCTGCACAGAGCTCTGTGCCCGGGAGTAGGCTTCTGCCACTTAGAATTCTGAACAGTGTACTTACTCCCACAACCAAGCTGCCATGAAGCTGAAACCCAAGCTGCCCTTAGACTGCCAAACACCCCCTGCAAACTGACATCAGGAATTTGGAGGGGTGAGTTTAGCTTTCCACAGAAAAGACCCACCGTTCCTGCACAGAACTCTCGGCCACGGAGTGGGCTGTGAACTGAAAAAAATAAGTTCTGCACAGGACTTCTGCCAGATCCAAGCATCCAAAAGCTGGAACCCTAACTGTCCTGCGAGTGCCCAATGTCTCCTACAACCTGACATTAGGAACTTAGTCGGTGAGTATAGCTTCCCACAGAAGAGAGCCACTGTTCCTGCACAGAGCTCTGTGCCCCGGAGTGGGCTTCTGCCACTTAGAATTCTGAACAGTGTACTTACTCCCACAACCAAGCTGCCATGAAGCTGAAACCCTAGCTGCCCTTAGACTGCCAAACACCCCATGCAAACTGACATCAGGAACTTGGAGGGGTGAGTTTAGCTTTCCACAGAAAAGACCCACCGTTCCTGCACAGAACTCTCGGCCACGGAGTGCGCTGCTAACTGATAAAAATAAGTTCAGCACAGGACTTCTGCCAGATCCAAGCATCCAGAAGCTGGAACCCTTACTGGCCTTGGAGCGCCAAATGTCTCCTACAGCCTGACATCAGGAACCTGCTGGGGTGAGTTTTGTTTCCCACAGAAAAGACCCACAGTTCCTGCACAGAGCTCTGTACCCGGGAGTGGGCTTCTGCCACTTAGAATTCTGAACAGTGCACATTACTCCCAGAACCAAGCTGTAAGAAGTTGGAACGCTAACTGTCCTTGGAGTGCCCAATGTCTCCTAAAACCTGCCATTAGGAACTTAGGGGGTGAGTTTAGCTTCCCACAGAAGAGAGCCACTGTTCCTGCACAGAGTTCTGTGCCCGGAAGTGGGCTTCTGCCACTTAGAATTCTGAACACTGCTGCACTTCTCCCATAGCCAAGCTCCCAGAAGCTGGAACCCTAACTGTCCTGCGAGTGCCCAATGTCTCCTACGACCTGACATTAGGAACTTCAGGGGGTGAGTTTAGCTTCCCACAGAAGAGACCCACAGTCCCTGCACAGAGCTCTGTGTCCCGGAGTGGGCTTCTGCCACTTAGAATTCTGAACAGTGTACTTACTCCCACAACCAAGCTGCCATGAAGCTGAAACCCTAGCTGCCCTTAGACTGCCAAACACCCCCTGCCAACTGACATCAGGAACTTGGAGGGGTGAGTTTAGCTTTCCACAGAAAAGACCCACCGTTCCTGCACAGAACTCTCGGCCACGGAGTGGGCTGCGAACTGAAAAAAATAAGTTCTGCACAGGACTTCTACCAGATCCAAGCATCCAAAAGCTGGAACCCTAACTGGCCTTGGAGTGCCAAATGGCTCCTACAGCCTGACATCAGGAACCTGCTGGGGTGAGTTTAGTTTCCCACAGAAAAGACCCACCATTCCTACACAGAGCTCTGTGCTCCAGAGTGGGCTTCTGCCACTTAGAATTCTGAACAGTGCACATTACTCCCACAACAAAGCTGTCAGAAGCTGGAACCCTAACTGTCCTTGGAGTGCCCAATGTCTCCTACAACCTGACATTAGGAACGTAGTCGGTGAGTATAGCTTCCCACAGAAAAGACCCACCGTTCCTGCACAGAGCTCTGTGCCCGGGAGTGGGCTTCTGCCACTTAGAATTCTGAACAGTGTACTTACTCCCACAACCAAGCTGCCATGAAGCTGAAACCCTAGCTGCCCTTAGACTGCCAAACACCCCCTGCAAACTGACATCAGGAATTTGGAGGGGTGAGTTTAGCTTTCCACAGAAAAGACCCACCGTTCCTGCACAGAACTCTCGGCCACGGAGTGGGCTGTGAACTGAAAAAAATAAGTTCTGCACAGGACTTCTGCCAGATCCAAGCATCCAAAAGCTGGAACCCTAACTGTCCTTGGAGTGCCCAATGTCTCCTACAACCTGACATTAGGAACTTAGTCGGTGAGTATAGCTTCCCACAGAAGAGAGCCACTGTTCCTGCACAGAGCTCTGTACCCGGGAGTGGGCTTCTGCCACTTAGAATTCTGAACAGTGTACTCACTCCCACAACCAAGCTGCCATGAAGCTGAAACCCTAGCTGCCCTTAGACTGCCAAACACCCCCTGCAAACTGACATCAGGAACTTGGAGGGGTGAGTTTAGCTTTCCACAGAAAAGACCCACCGTTCCTGCACAGAACTCTCGGCCACGGAGTGCGCTGCTAACGGATAAAAATAAGTTCAGCACAGGACTTCTGCCAGATCCAAGCATCCAGAAGCTGGAACCCTTACTGGCCTTGGAGTGCCAAATGTCTCCTACAGCCTGACATCAGGAACCTGCTGGGGTGAGTTTAGTTTCCCACAGAAAAGACCCACAGTTCCTGCACAGAGCTCTGTGTCCCGGAGTGGGCTTCTGCGACTTAGAATTCTGAACAGTGCACATTACGCCCAGAACCAAGCTCCCAGAAGCTGGAACCCTAACTGTCCTTGGAGTGCCCAATGTCTCCTACAACCTGACATTAGGAACGTAGTCCGTGAGTATAGCTTCCCACAGAAAAGACCCACCGCTCCTGCACAGAGCTCTGTGCCCGGGAGTGGGCTTCTGCCACTTAGAATTCTGAACAGTGTACTTACTCCCACAACCAAGCTGCCATGAAGCTGAAACCCAAGCTGCCCTTAGACTGCCAAACACCCCCTGCAAACTGACATCAGGAATTTGGAGGGGTGAGTTTAGCTTTCCACAGAAAAGACCCACCGTTCCTGCACAGAACTCTCGGCCACGGAGTGGGCTGTGAACTGAAAAAAATAAGTTCTGCACAGGACTTCTGCCAGATCCAAGCATCCAAAAGCTGGAACCCTAACTGTCCTGCGAGTGCCCAATGTCTCCTACGACCTGACATTAGGAACTTAGTCGGTGAGTATAGCTTCCCACAGAAGAGAGCCACTGTTCCTGCACAGAGCTCTGTGCCCCGGAGTGGGCTTCTGCCACTTAGAATTCTGAACCGTGTACTTACTCCCACAACCAAGCTGCCATGAAGCTGAAACCCTAGCTGCCCTTAGACTGCCAAACACCCCCTGCAAACTGACATCAGGAACTTGGAGGGGTGAGTTTAGCTTTCCACAGAAAAGACCCACCGTTCCTGCACAGAACTCTCGGCCACGGAGTGCGCTGCTAACTGATAAAAATAAGTTGAGCACAGGACTTCTGCCAGATCCAAGCATCCAGAAGCTGGAACCCTTACTGGCCTTGGAGTGCCAAATGGCTCCTACAGCCTGACATCAGGAACCTGCTGGGGGGAGTTTAGTTTCCCACAGAAAAGACCCACAGTTCCTACACAGAGCTCTGTGCCCCGGGAGTGGGCTTCTGCCACTTAGAATTCTGAACAGTGCACATTACTCCCACAACAAAGCTGTCAGAAGCTGGAACCCTAACTGTCCTTGGAGTGCCCAATGTCTCCTACAACCTGACATTAGGAACTTAGTCGGTGAGTATACCTTCCCACAGAAGAGAGCCACTGTTCCTGCACAGAGCTCTGTGCCCCGGAGTGGGCTTCTGCCACTTAGAATTCTGAACAGTGTACTTACTCCCACAACCAAGCTGCCATGAAGCTGAAACCCTAGCTGCCCTTAGACTGCCAAACACCCCATGCAAACTGACATCAGGAACTTGGAGGGGTGAGTTTAGCTTTCCACAGAAAAGACCCACCGTTCCTGCACAGAACTCTCGGCCACGGAGTGCGCTGCTAACTGATAAAAATAAGTTCAGCACAGGACTTCTGCCAGATCCAAGCATCCAGAAGCTGGAACCCTTACTGGCCTTGGAGTGCCAAATGTCTCCTACAGCCTGACATCAGGAACCTGCTGGGGTGAGTTTTGTTTCCCACAGAAAAGGCCCACAGTTCCTGCACAGAGCTGGGTGCCCGGGAGTGGGCTTCTGCCACTTAGAATTCTGAACAGTGCACATTACGCCCAGAACCAAGCTGTAAGAAGTTGGAACGCTAACTGTCCTTGGAGTGCCCAATGTCTCCTAAACCCTGCCATTAGGAACTTAAGGGGTGAGTATAGCTTCCCACAGAAGAGAGCCACTGTTCCTGCACAGAGTTCTGTGCCCGGAAGTGGGCTTCTGCCACTTAGAATTCTGAACACTGCTGCACTTCTCCCATAGCCAGGCTCCCAGAAGCTGGAACCCTAACTGTCCTGCGAGTGCCCAATGTCTCCTACAACCTGACATTAGGAACTTCAGGGGGTGAGTTTAGCTTCCCACAGAAGAGACCCACAGTCCCTGCACAGAGCTCTGTGTCCCGGAGTGGGCTTCTGCCACTTAGAATTCTGAACAGTGTACTTACTCCCACAACCAAGCTGCCATGAAGCTGAAACCCTAGCTGCCCTTAGACTGCCAAACACCCCCTGCCAACTGACATCAGGAACTTGGAGGGGTGAGTTTAGCTTTCCACAGAAAAGACCCACCGTTCCTGCACAGAACTCTCGGCCACGGAGTGGGCTGCGAACTGAAAAAAATAAGTTCTGCACAGGACTTCTACCAGATCCAAGCATCCAAAAGCTGGAATCCTAACTGGCCTTGGAGTGCCCAATGTCTCCTACAACCTGACATTAGGAACGTAGTCGGTGAGTATAGCTTCCCACAGAAGAGAGCCACTGTTCCTGCACAGAGCTCTGTGCCCGGGAGTGGGCTTCTGCCACTTAGAATTCTGAACAGTGCACATTACTCCCACAACCAAGCTGCCATGAAGCTGAAACCCTAGCTGCCCTTAGACTGCCAAACACCCCCTGCAAACTGACATCATGAACTTGGAGGGGTGAGTTTTGCTTCCCACAGAAAAGACCCACCGTTCCTGCACAGAACTCTCGGCCACGGAGTGGGCTGCTAACTGATAAAAATAAGTTCAGCACAGGACTTCTGCCAGATCCAAGCATCCAGAAGCTGGAACCCTTACTGGCCTTGGAGTGCCAAATGGCTCCTACAGCCTGACATCAGGAACCTGCTGGGGTGAGTTTAGTTTCCCACAGAAAAGACCCACCATTCCTACACAGAGCTCTGTGCCCCGGAGTGGGCTTCTGCCACTTAGAATTCTGAACAGTGCACATTACTCCCACAACAAAGCTGTCAGAAGCTGGAACCCTAACTGTCCTTGGAGTGCCCAATGTCTCCTACAACCTGACATTAGGAACGTAGTCGGTGAGTATAGCTTCCCACAGAAAAGACCCACCGTTCCTGCACAGAACTCTCGGCCACGGAGTGCGCTGCTAACTGATAAAAATAAGTTCAGCACAGGACTTCTGCCAGATCCAAGCATCCAGAAGCTGGAACCCTTACTGGCCTTGGAGTGCCAAATGGCTCCTACAGCCTGACATCAGGAACCTGCTGGGGTGAGTTTTGTTTCCCACAGAAAAGGCCCACAGTTCCTGCACAGAGCTGTGTGCCCGGGAGTGGGCTTCTGCCACTTAGAATTCTGAACAGTGCACATTACGCCCAGAACCAAGCTGTAAGAAGTTGGAACGCTAACTGTCCTTGGAGTGCCCAATGTCTCCTAAACCCTGCCATTAGGAACTTAGGGGGTGAGTATAGCTTCCCACAGAAGAGAGCCACGGTTCCTGCACAGAGTTCTGTGCCCGGAAGTGGGCTTCTGCCACTTAGAATTCTGAACAGTGCACATTACTCCCACAACAAAGCTGTCAGAAGCTGGAACCCTAACTGTCCTTGGAGTGCCCAATGTCTCCTACAACCTGACATTAGGAACGTAGTCGGTGAGTATAGCTTCCCACAGAAAAGACCCACCGTTCCTGCACAGAGCTCTGTGCCCGGGAGTGGGCTTCTGCCACTTAGAATTCTGAACAGTGTACTTACTCCCACAACCAAGCTGCCATGAAGCTGAAACCCTAGCTGCCCTTAGACTGCCAAACACCCCCTGCAAACTGACATCAGGAATTTGGAGGGGTGAGTTTAGCTTTCCACAGAAAAGACCCACCGTTCCTGCACAGAACTCTCGGCCACGGAGTGGGCTGTGAACTGAAAAAAATAAGTTCTGCACAGGACTTCTGCCAGATCCAAGCATCCAAAAGCTGGAACCCTAACTGTCCTTGGAGTGCCCAATGTCTCCTACAACCTGACATTAGGAACTTAGTCGGTGAGTATAGCTTCCCACAGAAGAGAGCCACTGTTCCTGCACAGAGCTCTGTACCCGGGAGTGGGCTTCTGCCACTTAGAATTCTGAACAGTGTACTCACTCCCACAACCAAGCTGCCATGAAGCTGAAACCCTAGCTGCCCTTAGACTGCCAAACACCCCCTGCAAACTGACATCAGGAACTTGGAGGGGTGAGTTTAGCTTTCCACAGAAAAGACCCACCGTTCCTGCACAGAACTCTCGGCCACGGAGTGCGCTGCTAACGGATAAAAATAAGTTCAGCACAGGACTTCTGCCAGATCCAAGCATCCAGAAGCTGGAACCCTTACTGGCCTTGGAGTGCCAAATGTCTCCTACAGCCTGACATCAGGAACCTGCTGGGGTGAGTTTAGTTTCCCACAGAAAAGACCCACAGTTCCTGCACAGAGCTCTGTGTCCCGGAGTGGGCTTCTGCGACTTAGAATTCTGAACAGTGCACATTACGCCCAGAACCAAGCTCCCAGAAGCTGGAACCCTAACTGTCCTTGGAGTGCCCAATGTCTCCTACAACCTGACATTAGGAACGTAGTCCGTGAGTATAGCTTCCCACAGAAAAGACCCACCGCTCCTGCACAGAGCTCTGTGCCCGGGAGTGGGCTTCTGCCACTTAGAATTCTGAACAGTGTACTTACTCCCACAACCAAGCTGCCATGAAGCTGAAACCCAAGCTGCCCTTAGACTGCCAAACACCCCCTGCAAACTGACATCAGGAATTTGGAGGGGTGAGTTTAGCTTTCCACAGAAAAGACCCACCGTTCCTGCACAGAACTCTCGGCCACGGAGTGGGCTGTGAACTGAAAAAAATAAGTTCTGCACAGGACTTCTGCCAGATCCAAGCATCCAAAAGCTGGAACCCTAACTGTCCTGCGAGTGCCCAATGTCTCCTACGACCTGACATTAGGAACTTAGTCGGTGAGTATAGCTTCCCACAGAAGAGAGCCACTGTTCCTGCACAGAGCTCTGTGCCCCGGAGTGGGCTTCTGCCACTTAGAATTCTGAACCGTGTACTTACTCCCACAACCAAGCTGCCATGAAGCTGAAACCCTAGCTGCCCTTAGACTGCCAAACACCCCCTGCAAACTGACATCAGGAACTTGGAGGGGTGAGTTTAGCTTTCCACAGAAAAGACCCACCGTTCCTGCACAGAACTCTCGGCCACGGAGTGCGCTGCTAACTGATAAAAATAAGTTGAGCACAGGACTTCTGCCAGATCCAAGCATCCAGAAGCTGGAACCCTTACTGGCCTTGGAGTGCCAAATGGCTCCTACAGCCTGACATCAGGAACCTGCTGGGGGGAGTTTAGTTTCCCACAGAAAAGACCCACAGTTCCTACACAGAGCTCTGTGCCCCGGGAGTGGGCTTCTGCCACTTAGAATTCTGAACAGTGCACATTACTCCCACAACAAAGCTGTCAGAAGCTGGAACCCTAACTGTCCTTGGAGTGCCCAATGTCTCCTACAACCTGACATTAGGAACTTAGTCGGTGAGTATACCTTCCCACAGAAGAGAGCCACTGTTCCTGCACAGAGCTCTGTGCCCCGGAGTGGGCTTCTGCCACTTAGAATTCTGAACAGTGTACTTACTCCCACAACCAAGCTGCCATGAAGCTGAAACCCTAGCTGCCCTTAGACTGCCAAACACCCCATGCAAACTGACATCAGGAACTTGGAGGGGTGAGTTTAGCTTTCCACAGAAAAGACCCACCGTTCCTGCACAGAACTCTCGGCCACGGAGTGCGCTGCTAACTGATAAAAATAAGTTCAGCACAGGACTTCTGCCAGATCCAAGCATCCAGAAGCTGGAACCCTTACTGGCCTTGGAGTGCCAAATGTCTCCTACAGCCTGACATCAGGAACCTGCTGGGGTGAGTTTTGTTTCCCACAGAAAAGGCCCACAGTTCCTGCACAGAGCTGGGTGCCCGGGAGTGGGCTTCTGCCACTTAGAATTCTGAACAGTGCACATTACGCCCAGAACCAAGCTGTAAGAAGTTGGAACGCTAACTGTCCTTGGAGTGCCCAATGTCTCCTAAACCCTGCCATTAGGAACTTAAGGGGTGAGTATAGCTTCCCACAGAAGAGAGCCACTGTTCCTGCACAGAGTTCTGTGCCCGGAAGTGGGCTTCTGCCACTTAGAATTCTGAACACTGCTGCACTTCTCCCATAGCCAGGCTCCCAGAAGCTGGAACCCTAACTGTCCTGCGAGTGCCCAATGTCTCCTACAACCTGACATTAGGAACTTCAGGGGGTGAGTTTAGCTTCCCACAGAAGAGACCCACAGTCCCTGCACAGAGCTCTGTGTCCCGGAGTGGGCTTCTGCCACTTAGAATTCTGAACAGTGTACTTACTCCCACAACCAAGCTGCCATGAAGCTGAAACCCTAGCTGCCCTTAGACTGCCAAACACCCCCTGCCAACTGACATCAGGAACTTGGAGGGGTGAGTTTAGCTTTCCACAGAAAAGACCCACCGTTCCTGCACAGAACTCTCGGCCACGGAGTGGGCTGCGAACTGAAAAAAATAAGTTCTGCACAGGACTTCTACCAGATCCAAGCATCCAAAAGCTGGAATCCTAACTGGCCTTGGAGTGCCCAATGTCTCCTACAACCTGACATTAGGAACGTAGTCGGTGAGTATAGCTTCCCACAGAAGAGAGCCACTGTTCCTGCACAGAGCTCTGTGCCCGGGAGTGGGCTTCTGCCACTTAGAATTCTGAACAGTGCACATTACTCCCACAACCAAGCTGCCATGAAGCTGAAACCCTAGCTGCCCTTAGACTGCCAAACACCCCCTGCAAACTGACATCATGAACTTGGAGGGGTGAGTTTTGCTTCCCACAGAAAAGACCCACCGTTCCTGCACAGAACTCTCGGCCACGGAGTGGGCTGCTAACTGATAAAAATAAGTTCAGCACAGGACTTCTGCCAGATCCAAGCATCCAGAAGCTGGAACCCTTACTGGCCTTGGAGTGCCAAATGGCTCCTACAGCCTGACATCAGGAACCTGCTGGGGTGAGTTTAGTTTCCCACAGAAAAGACCCACCATTCCTACACAGAGCTCTGTGCCCCGGAGTGGGCTTCTGCCACTTAGAATTCTGAACAGTGCACATTACTCCCACAACAAAGCTGTCAGAAGCTGGAACCCTAACTGTCCTTGGAGTGCCCAATGTCTCCTACAACCTGACATTAGGAACGTAGTCGGTGAGTATAGCTTCCCACAGAAAAGACCCACCGTTCCTGCACAGAACTCTCGGCCACGGAGTGCGCTGCTAACTGATAAAAATAAGTTCAGCACAGGACTTCTGCCAGATCCAAGCATCCAGAAGCTGGAACCCTTACTGGCCTTGGAGTGCCAAATGGCTCCTACAGCCTGACATCAGGAACCTGCTGGGGTGAGTTTTGTTTCCCACAGAAAAGGCCCACAGTTCCTGCACAGAGCTGTGTGCCCGGGAGTGGGCTTCTGCCACTTAGAATTCTGAACAGTGCACATTACGCCCAGAACCAAGCTGTAAGAAGTTGGAACGCTAACTGTCCTTGGAGTGCCCAATGTCTCCTAAACCCTGCCATTAGGAACTTAGGGGGTGAGTATAGCTTCCCACAGAAGAGAGCCACGGTTCCTGCACAGAGTTCTGTGCCCGGAAGTGGGCTTCTGCCACTTAGAATTCTGAACACTGCTGCACTTCTCCCATAGCCAGGCTCCCAGAAGCTGGAACCCTAACTGTCCTGCGAGTGCCCAATGTCTCCTACAACCTGACATTAGGAACTTAGTCGGTGAGTATAGCTTCCCACAGAAGAGAGCCACTGTTCCTGCACAGAGCTCTGTGCCCCGGAGTGGGCTTCTGCCACTTAGAATTCTGAACAGTGTACTTACTCCCACAACCAAGCTGCCATGAAGCTGAAACCCTAGCTGCCCTTAGACTGCCAAACACCCCCTGCAAACTGACATCAGGAACTTGGAGGGGTGAGTTTAGCTTTCCACAGAAAAGACCCACCGTTCCTGCACAGAACTCTCGGCCACGGAGTGCGCTGCTAACTGATAAAAATAAGTTCAGCACAGGACTTCTGCCAGATCCAAGCATCCAGAAGCTGGAACCCTTACTGGCCTTGGAGTGCCAAATGTCTCCTACAGCCTGACATCAGGAACCTGCTGGGGTGAGTTTAGTTTCCCACAGAAAAGACCCACAGTTCCTGCACAGAGCTCTGTGTCCCGGAGTGGGCTTCTGCCACTTAGAATTCTGAACAGTGCACATTACGCCCAGAACCAAGCTCCCAGAAGCTGGAACCCTAACTGTCCTTGGAGTGCCCAATGTCTCCTACAACCTGACATTAGGAACGTAGTCGGTGAGTATAGCTTCCCACAGAAAAGACCCACCGTTCCTGCACAGAACTCTCGGCCACGGAGTGGGCTGCTAACTGATAAAAATAAGTTCAGCACAGGACTTCTGCCAGATCCAAGCATCCAGAAGCTGGAACCCTAACTGGCCTTGGAGCGCCAAATGTCTCCTACAGCCTGACATCACGAACTTAGTCGGTGAGTATAGCTTCCCACAGAAGAGAGCCACTGTTCCTGCACAGAGCTCTGTGCCCGGGAGTGGGCTTCTGCCACTTAGAATTCTGAACAGTGCACATTACTCCCACAACCAAGCTGCCATGAAGCTGAAACCCTAGCTGCCCTTAGACTGCCAAACACCCCCTGCAAACTGACATCATGAACTTGGAGGGGTGAGTTTTGCTTCCCACAGAAAAGACCCACCGTTCCTGCACAGAACTCTCGGCCACGGAGTGGGCTGCTAACTGATAAAAATAAGTTCAGCACAGGACTTCTGCCAGATCCAAGCATCCAGAAGCTGGAACCCTTACTGGCCTTGGAGTGCCAAATGGCTCCTACAGCCTGACATCAGGAACCTGCTGGGGTGAGTTTAGTTTCCCACAGAAAAGACCCACCATTCCTACACAGAGCTCTGTGCCCCGGAGTGGGCTTCTGCCACTTAGAATTCTGAACAGTGCACATTACTCCCACAACAAAGCTGTCAGAAGCTGGAACCCTAACTGTCCTTGGAGTGCCCAATGTCTCCTACAACCTGACATTAGGAACTTAGTCGGTGAGTATAGCTTCCCACAGAAAAGACCCACCGTTCCTGCACAGAGCTCTGTGCCCGGGAGTGGGCTTCTGCCACTTAGAATTCTGAACAGTGTACTTACTCCCACAACCAAGCTGCCATGAAGCTGAAACCCAAGCTGCCCTTAGACTGCCAAACACCCCCTGCAAACTGACATCAGGAATTTGGAGGGGTGAGTTTAGCTTTCCACAGAAAAGACCCACCGTTCCTGCACAGAACTCTCGGCCACGGAGTGGGCTGTGAACTGAAAAAAATAAGTTCTGCACAGGACTTCTGCCAGATCCAAGCATCCAAAAGCTGGAACCCTAACTGTCCTGCGAGTGCCCAATGTCTCCTACAACCTGACATTAGGAACTTAGTCGGTGAGTATAGCTTCCCACAGAAGAGAGCCACTGTTCCTGCACAGAGCTCTGTGCCCCGGAGTGGGCTTCTGCCACTTAGAATTCTGAACAGTGTACTTACTCCCACAACCAAGCTGCCATGAAGCTGAAACCCTAGCTGCCCTTAGACTGCCAAACACCCCATGCAAACTGACATCAGGAACTTGGAGGGGTGAGTTTAGCTTTCCACAGAAAAGACCCACCGTTCCTGCACAGAACTCTCGGCCACGGAGTGCGCTGCTAACTGATAAAAATAAGTTCAGCACAGGACTTCTGCCAGATCCAAGCATCCAGAAGCTGGAACCCTTACTGGCCTTGGAGTGCCAAATGGCTCCTACAGCCTGACATCAGGAACCTGCTGGGGTGAGTTTAGTTTCCCACAGAAAAGACCCACCTTTCCTACACAGAGCTCTGTGCCCCGGAGTGGGCTTCTGCCACTTAGAATTCTGAACAGTGCACATTACTCCCACAACAAAGCTGTCAGAAGCTGGAACCCTAACTGTCCTTGGAGTGCCCAATGTCTCCTACAACCTGACATTAGGAACTTAGTCGGTGAGTATACCTTCCCACAGAAGAGAGCCACTGTTCCTGCACAGAGCTCTGTGCCCCGGAGTGGGCTTCTGCCACTTAGAATTCTGAACAGTGTACTTACTCCCACAACCAAGCTGCCATGAAGCTGAAACCCTAGCTGCCCTTAGACTGCCAAACACCCCATGCAAACTGACATCAGGAACTTGGAGGGGTGAGTTTAGCTTTCCACAGAAAAGACCCACCGTTCCTGCACAGAACTCTCGGCCACGGAGTGCGCTGCTAACTGATAAAAATAAGTTCAGCACAGGACTTCTGCCAGATCCAAGCATCCAGAAGCTGGAACCCTTACTGGCCTTGGAGTGCCAAATGTCTCCTACAGCCTGACATCAGGAACCTGCTGGGGTGAGTTTTGTTTCCCACAGAAAAGACCCACAGTTCCTGCACAGAGCTCTGTGCCCGGGAGTGGGCTTCTACCACTTAGAATTCTGAACAGTGCACATTACGCCCAGAACCAAGCTGTAAGAAGTTGGAACGCTAACTGTCCTTGGAGTGCCCAATGTCTCCTAAAACCTGCCATTAGGAACTTAGGGGGTGAGTATAGCTTCCCACAGAAGAGCGCCACTGTTCCTGCACAGAGTTCTGTGCCCGGAAGTGGGCTTCTGCCACTTAGAATTCTGAACACTGCTGCACTTCTCCCATAGCCAGGCTCCCAGAAGCTGGAACCCTAACTGTCCTTGGAGTGCCCAATGTCTCCTACAACCTGACATTAGGAACGTAGTCGGTGAGTTTAGCTTCCCACAGAAGAGACCCACAGTCCCTGCACAGAGCTCTGTGTCCCGGAGTGGGCTTCTGCCACTTAGAATTCTGAACAGTGCACATTACTCCCACAACCAAGCTGCCATGAAGCTGAAACCCTAGCTGCCCTTAGACTGCCAAACACCCCCTGCCAACTGACATCATGAACTTGGAGGGGTGAGTTTTGCTTCCCACAGAAAAGACCCACCGTTCCTGCACAGAACTCTCGGCCACGGAGTGGGCTGCTAACTGATAAAAATAAGTTCAGCACAGGACTTCTGCCAGATCCAAGCATCCAGAAGCTGGAACCCTTACTGGCCTTGGAGTGCCAAATGGCTCCTACAGCCTGACATCAGGAACCTGCTGGGGTGAGTTTAGTTTCCCACAGAAAAGACCCACAGTTCCTGCACAGAGCTCTGTGTCCCGGAGTGGGCTTCTGCCACTTAGAATTCTGAACAGTGCACATTACGCCCAGAACCAAGCTCCCAGAAGCTGGAACCCTAACTGTCCTTGGAGTGCCCAATGTCTCCTACAACCTGACATTAGGAACGTAGTCGGTGAGTATAGCTTCCCACAGAAAAGACCCACCGTTCCTGCACAGAACTCTCGGCCACGGAGTGGGCTGCTAACTGATAAAAATAAGTTCAGCACAGGACTTCTGCCAGATCCAAGCATCCAGAAGCTGGAACCCTAACTGGCCTTGGAGCGCCAAATGTCTCCTACAGCCTGACATCACGAACTTAGTCGGTGAGTATAGCTTCCCACAGAAGAGAGCCACTGTTCCTGCACAGAGCTCTGTGCCCGGGAGTGGGCTTCTGCCACTTAGAATTCTGAACAGTGCACATTACTCCCACAACCAAGCTGCCATGAAGCTGAAACCCTAGCTGCCCTTAGACTGCCAAACACCCCCTGCAAACTGACATCATGAACTTGGAGGGGTGAGTTTTGCTTCCCACAGAAAAGACCCACCGTTCCTGCACAGAACTCTCGGCCACGGAGTGGGCTGCTAACTGATAAAAATAAGTTCAGCACAGGACTTCTGCCAGATCCAAGCATCCAGAAGCTGGAACCCTTACTGGCCTTGGAGTGCCAAATGGCTCCTACAGCCTGACATCAGGAACCTGCTGGGGTGAGTTTAGTTTCCCACAGAAAAGACCCACCATTCCTACACAGAGCTCTGTGCCCCGGAGTGGGCTTCTGCCACTTAGAATTCTGAACAGTGCACATTACTCCCACAACAAAGCTGTCAGAAGCTGGAACCCTAACTGTCCTTGGAGTGCCCAATGTCTCCTACAACCTGACATTAGGAACTTAGTCGGTGAGTATAGCTTCCCACAGAAAAGACCCACCGTTCCTGCACAGAACTCTCGGCCACGGAATGCGCTGCTAACTGATAAAAATAAGTTCAGCACAGGACTTCTGCCAGATCCAAGCATCCAGAAGCTGGAACCCTTACTGGCCTTGGAGTGCCAAATGGCTCCTACAGCCTGACATCAGGAACCTGCTGGGGTGAGTTTTGTTTCCCACAGAAAAGGCCCACAGTTCCTGCACAGAGCTGTGTGCCCGGGAGTGGGCTTCTGCCACTTAGAATTCTGAACAGTGCACATTACGCCCAGAACCAAGCTGTAAGAAGTTGGAACGCTAACTGTCCTTGGAGTGCCCAATGTCTCCTAAAACCTGCCATTAGGAACTTAGGGGGTGAGTATAGCTTCCCACAGAAGAGAGCCACTGTTCCTGCACAGAGTTCTGTGCCCGGAAGTGGGCTTCTGCCACTTAGAATTCTGAACACTGCTGCACTTCTCCCATAGCCAGGCTCCCAGAAGCTGGAACCCTAACTGTACTGCGAGTGCCCAATGTCTCCTACAACCTGACATTAGGAACTTCAGGGGGTGAGTTTAGCTTCCCACAGAAGAGAGCCACTGTTCCTGCACAGAGCTCTGTGTCCCGGGGTGGGCTTCTGCCACTTAGAATTCTGAACAGTGTACTTACTCCCACAACCAAGCTGCCATGAAGCTGAAACCCTAGCTGCCCTTAGACTGCCAAACACCCCCTGCAAACTGACATCAGGAACTTGGAGGGGTGAGTTTAGCTTTCCACAGAAAAGACCCACCGTTCCTGCACAGAACTCTCGGCCACGGAGTGCGCTGCTAACTGATAAAAATAAGTTCAGCACAGGACTTCTGCCAGATCCAAGCATCCAGAAGCTGGAACCCTTACTGGCCTTGGAGTGCCAAATGGCTCCTACAGCCTGACATCAGAAACCTGCTGGGGTGAGTTTAGTTTCCCACAGAAAAGACCCACAGTTCCTGCACAGAGCTCTGTGTCCCGGAGTGGGCTTCTGCCACTTAGAATTCTGAACAGTGCACATTACGCCCAGAACCAAGCTCCCAGAAGCTGGAACCCTAACTGTCCTTGGAGTGCCCAATGTCTCCTACAACCTGACATTAGGAACGTAGTCGGTGAGTATAGCTTCCCACAGAAAAGACCCACCGTTCCTGCACAGAACTCTCGGCCACGGAGTGGGCTGCTAACTGATAAAAATAAGTTCAGCACAGGACTTCTGCCAGATCCAAGCATCCAGAAGCTGGAACCCTAACTGGCCTTGGAGCGCCAAATGTCTCCTACAGCCTGACATCACGAACTTAGTCGGTGAGTATAGCTTCCCACAGAAGAGAGCCACTGTTCCTGCACAGAGCTCTGTGCCCGGGAGTGGGCTTCTGCCACTTAGAATTCTGAACAGTGCATATTACTCCCAGAACCAAGCTGCCATGAAGCTGAAACCCTAGCTGCCCTTAGACTGCCAAACACCCCCTGCAAACTGACATCATGAACTTGGAGGGGTGAGTTTTGCTTCCCACAGAAAAGACCCACCGTTCCTGCACAGAACTCTCGGCCACGGAGTGGGCTGCTAACTGATAAAAATAAGTTCAGCACAGGACTTCTGCCAGATCCAAGCATCCAGAAGCTGGAACCCTTACTGGCCTTGGAGTGCCAAATGGCTCCTACAGCCTGACATCAGGAACCTGCTGGGGTGAGTTTAGTTTCCCACAGAAAAGACCCACCATTCCTACACAGAGCTCTGTGCTCCGGAGTGGGCTTCTGCCACTTAGAATTCTGAACAGTGCACATTACTCCCACAACAAAGATGTCAGAAGCTGGAACCCTAACTGTCCTTGGAGTGCCCAATGTCTCCTACAACCTGACATTAGGAACGTAGTCGGTGAGTATAGCTTCCCACAGAAGAGAGCCACCGTTCCTGCACAGAGCTCTGTGCCCGGGAGTAGGCTTCTGCCACTTAGAATTCTGAACAGTGTACTTACTCCCACAACCAAGCTGCCATGAAGCTGAAACCCAAGCTGCCCTTAGACTGCCAAACACCCCCTGCAAACTGACATCAGGAATTTGGAGGGGTGAGTTTAGCTTTCCACAGAAAAGACCCACCGTTCCTGCACAGAACTCTCGGCCACGGAGTGGGCTGTGAACTGAAAAAAATAAGTTCTGCACAGGACTTCTGCCAGATCCAAGCATCCAAAAGCTGGAACCCTAACTGTCCTGCGAGTGCCCAATGTCTCCTACAACCTGACATTAGGAACTTAGTCGGTGAGTATAGCTTCCCACAGAAGAGAGCCACTGTTCCTGCACAGAGCTCTGTGCCCCGGAGTGGGCTTCTGCCACTTAGAATTCTGAACAGTGTACTTACTCCCACAACCAAGCTGCCATGAAGCTGAAACCCTAGCTGCCCTTAGACTGCCAAACACCCCATGCAAACTGACATCAGGAACTTGGAGGGGTGAGTTTAGCTTTCCACAGAAAAGACCCACCGTTCCTGCACAGAACTCTCGGCCACGGAGTGCGCTGCTAACTGATAAAAATAAGTTCAGCACAGGACTTCTGCCAGATCCAAGCATCCAGAAGCTGGAACCCTTACTGGCCTTGGAGTGCCAAATGGCTCCTACAGCCTGACATCAGGAACCTGCTGGGGTGAGTTTAGTTTCCCACAGAAAAGACCCACCTTTCCTACACAGAGCTCTGTGCCCCGGAGTGGGCTTCTGCCACTTAGAATTCTGAACAGTGCACATTACTCCCACAACAAAGCTGTCAGAAGCTGGAACCCTAACTGTCCTTGGAGTGCCCAATGTCTCCTACAACCTGACATTAGGAACTTAGTCGGTGAGTATACCTTCCCACAGAAGAGAGCCACTGTTCCTGCACAGAGCTCTGTGCCCCGGAGTGGGCTTCTGCCACTTAGAATTCTGAACAGTGTACTTACTCCCACAACCAAGCTTCCATGAAGCTGAAACCCTAGCTGCCCTTAGACTGCCAAACACCCCCTGCCAACTGACATCAGGAACTTGGAGGGGTGAGTTTAGCTTTCCACAGAAAAGACCCACCGTTCCTGCACAGAACTCTCGGCCACGGAGTGCGCTGCTAACTGATAAAAATAAGTTGAGCACAGGACTTCTGCCAGATCCAAGCATCCAGAAGCTGGAACCCTTACTGGCCTTGGAGTGCCAAATGTCTCCTACAGCCTGACATCAGGAACCTGCTGGGGTGAGTTTTGTTTCCCACAGAAAAGACCCACAGTTCCTGCACAGAGCTCTGTGCCCGGGAGTGGGCTTCTGCCACTTAGAATTCTGAACAGTGCACATTACGCCCAGAACCAAGCTGTAAGAAGTTGGAACGCTAACTGTCCTTGGAGTGCCCAATGTCTCCTAAAACCTGCCATTAGGAACTTAGGGGGTGAGTATAGCTTCCCACAGAAGAGCGCCACTGTTCCTGCACAGAGTTCTGTGCCCGGAAGTGGGCTTCTGCCACTTAGAATTCTGAACACTGCTGCACTTCTCCCATAGCCAGGCTCCCAGAAGCTGGAACCCTAACTGTCCTGCGAGTGCCCAATGTCTCCTACAACCTGAAATTAGGAACTTCAGGGGGTGAGTTTAGCTTCCCACAGAAGAGACCCACAGTTCCTGCACAGAGCTCTGTGTCCCGGAGTGGGCTTCTGCCACTTAGAATTCTGAACAGTGTACTTACTCCCACAACCAAGCTGCCATGAAGCTGAAACCCTAGCTGCCCTTAGACTGCCAAACACCCCCTGCAAACTGACATCAGGAACTTGGAGGGGTGAGTTTAGCTTTCCACAGAAAAGACCCACCGTTCCTGCACAGAACTCTCGGCCACGGAGTGCGCTGCTAACTGATAAAAATAAGTTCAGCACAGGACTTCTGCCAGATCCAAGCATCCAGAAGCTGGAACCCTTACTGGCCTTGGAGTGCCAAATGTCTCCTACAGCCTGACATCAGGAACCTGCTGGGGTGAGTTTAGTTTCCCACAGAAAAGACCCACAGTTCCTGCACAGAGCTCTGTGTCCCGGAGTGGGCTTCTGCGACTTAGAATTCTGAACAGTGCACATTACGCCCAGAACCAAGCTCCCAGAAGCTGGAACCCTAACTGTCCTTGGAGTGCCCAATGTCTCCTACAACCTGACATTAGGAACGTAGTCCGTGAGTATAGCTTCCCACAGAAAAGACCCACCGCTCCTGCACAGAGCTCTGTGCCCGGGAGTGGGCTTCTGCCACTTAGAATTCTGAACAGTGTACTTACTCCCACAACCAAGCTGCCATGAAGCTGAAACCCAAGCTGCCCTTAGACTGCCAAACACCCCCTGCAAACTGACATCAGGAATTTGGAGGGGTGAGTTTAGCTTTCCACAGAAAAGACCCACCGTTCCTGCACAGAACTCTCGGCCACGGAGTGGGCTGTGAACTGAAAAAAATAAGTTCTGCACAGGACTTCTGCCAGATCCAAGCATCCAAAAGCTGGAACCCTAACTGTCCTGCGAGTGCCCAATGTCTCCTACGACCTGACATTAGGAACTTAGTCGGTGAGTTTAGCTTCCCACAGAAGAGAGCCACTGTTCCTGCACAGAGCTCTGTGCCCCGGAGTGGGCTTCTGCCACTTAGAATTCTGAACCGTGTACTTACTCCCACAACCAAGCTGCCATGAAGCTGAAACCCTAGCTGTCCTTAGACTGCCAAACACCCCCTGCAAACTGACATCAGGAACTTGGAGGGGTGAGTTTAGCTTTCCACAGAAAAGACCCACCGTTCCTGCACAGAACTCTCGGCCACGGAGTGCGCTGCTAACTGATAAAAATAAGTTCAGCACAGGACTTCTGCCAGATCCAAGCATCCAGAAGCTGGAACCCTTACTGGCCTTGGAGTGCCAAATGGCTCCTACAGCCTGACATCAGGAACCTGCTGGGGGGAGTTTAGTTTCCCACAGAAAAGACCCACAGTTCCTACACAGAGCTCTGTGCCCCGGAGTGGGCTTCTGCCACTTAGAATTCTGAACAGTGCACATTACTCCCACAACAAAGCTGTCAGAAGCTGGAACCCTAACTGTCCTTGGAGTGCCCAATGTCTCCTACAACCTGACATTAGGAACTTAGTCGGTGAGTATAGCTTCCCACAGAAAAGACCCACCGTTCCTGCACAGAACTCTCGGCCACGGAGTGCGCTGCTAACTGATAAAAATAAGTTCAGCACAGGACTTCTGCCAGATCCAAGCATCCAGAAGCTGGAACCCTTACTGGCCTTGGAGTGCCAAATGTCTCCTACAGCCTGACATCAGGAACCTGCTGGGGTGAGTTTTGTTTCCCACAGAAAAGGCCCACAGTTCCTGCACAGAGCTGTGTGCCCGGGAGTGGGCTTCTGCCACTTAGAATTCTGAACAGTGCACATTACGCCCAGAACCAAGCTGTAAGAAGTTGGAACGCTAACTGTCCTTGGAGTGCCCAATGTCTCCTAAACCCTGCCATTAGGAACTTAGGGGGTGAGTATAGCTTCCCACAGAAGAGAGCCACGGTTCCTGCACAGAGTTCTGTGCCCGGAAGTGGGCTTCTGCCACTTAGAATTCTGAACACTGCTGCACTTCTCCCATAGCCAGGCTCCCAGAAGCTGGAACCCTAACTGTCCTGCGAGTGCCCAATGTCTCCTACAACCTGACATTAGGAACTTCAGGGGGTGAGTTTAGCTTCCCACAGAAGAGACCCACAGTCCCTGCACAGAGCTCTGTGTCCCGGAGTGGGCTTCTGCCACTTAGAATTCTGAACAGTGTACTTACTCCCACAACCAAGCTGCCATGAAGCTGAAACCCTAGCTGCCCTTAGACTGCCAAACACCCCCTGCCAACTGACATCAGGAACTTGGAGGGGTGAGTTTAGCTTTCCACAGAAAAGACCCACCGTTCCTGCACAGAACTCTCGGCAACCGAGTGGGCTGCGAACTGAAAAAAATAAGTTCTGCACAGGACTTCTACCAGATCCAAGCATCCAAAAGCTGGAATCCTAACTGGCCTTGGAGTGCCCAATGTCTCCTACAACCTGACATTAGGAACGTAGTCGGTGAGTATAGCTTCCCACAGAAGAGAGCCACTGTTCCTGCACAGAGCTCTGTGCCCGGGAGTGGGCTTCTGCCACTTAGAATTCTGAACAGTGCACATTACTCCCACAACCAAGCTGCCATGAAGCTGAAACCCTAGCTGCCCTTAGACTGCCAAACACCCCCTGCAAACTGACATCATGAACTTGGAGGGGTGAGTTTTGCTTCCCACAGAAAAGACCCACCGTTCCTGCACAGAACTCTCGGCCACGGAGTGCGCTGCTAACTGATAAAAATAAGTTCAGCACAGGACTTCTGCCAGATCCAAGCATCCAGAAGCTGGAACCCTTACTGGCCTTGGAGTGCCAAATGGCTCCTACAGCCTGACATCAGGAACCTGCTGGGGGAGTTTAGTTTCCCACAGAAAAGACCCACAGTTCCTGCACAGAGCTGTGTGCCCGGGAGTGGGCTTCTGCCACTTAGAATTCTGAACAGTGCACATTACGCCCAGAACCAAGCTGTAAGAAGTTGGAACGCTAACTGTCCTTGGAGTGCCCAATGTCTCCTAAAACCTGCCATTAGGAACTTAGGGGGTGAGTATAGCTTCCCACAGAAGAGAGCCACTGTTCCTGCACAGAGTTCTGTGCCCGGAAGTGGGCTTCTGCCACTTAGAATTCTGAACACTGCTGCACTTCTCCCATAGCCAGGCTCCCAGAAGCTGGAACCCTAACTGTCCTGCGAGTGCCCAATGTCTCCTACAACCTGACATTAGGAACTTCAGGGGGTGAGTTTAGCTTCCCACAGAAGAGAGCCACTGTTCCTGCACAGAGCTCTGTGTCCCGGAGTGGGCTTCTGCCACTTAGAATTCTGAACAGTGTACTTACTCCCACAACCAAGCTGCCATGAAGCTGAAACCCTAGCTGCCCTTAGACTGCCAAACACCCCCTGCAAACTGACATCAGGAATTTGGAGGGGTGAGTTTAGCTTTCCACAGAAAAGACCCACCGTTCCTGCACAGAACTCTCGGCAACCGAGTGGGCTGTGAACTGAAAAAAATAAGTTCTGCACAGGACTTCTGCAATATCCAAGCATCCAAAAGCTGGAACCCTAACTGTCCTGCGAGTGCCCAATGTCTCCTACAACCTGACATTAGGAACTTAGTCGGTGAGTATAGCTTCCCACAGAAGAGAGCCACTGTTCCTGCACAGAGCTCTGTGCCCCGGAGTGGGCTTCTGCCACTTAGAATTCTGAACAGTGTACTTACTCCCACAACCAAGCTGCCATGAAGCTGAAACCCTAGCTGCCCTTAGACTGCCAAACACCCCCTGCAAACTGACATCATGAACTTGGAGGGGTGAGTTTAGCTTTCCACAGAAAAGACCCACCGTTCCTGCACAGAACTCTCGGCCACGGAGTGCGCTGCTAACTGATAAAAATAAGTTCAGCACAGGACTTCTGCCAGATCCAAGCATCCAGAAGCTGGAACCCTTACTGGCCTTGGAGTGCCAAATGGCTCCTACAGCCTGACATCAGGAACCTGCTGGGGTGAGTTTAGTTTCCCACAGAAAAGACCCACAGTTCCTACACAGAGCTCTGTGCCCCGGAGTGGGCTTCTGCCACTTAGAATTCTGAACAGTGCACATTACTCCCACAACAAAGCTGTCAGAAGCTGGAACCCTAACTGTCCTTGGAGTGCCCACTGTCTCCTACAACCTGACATTAGGAACGTAGTCGGTGAGTATAGCTTCCCACAGAAAAGACCCACCGTTCCTGCACAGAACTCTCGGCCACGGAGTGCGCTGCTAACTGATAAAAATAAGTTCAGCACAGGACTTCTGCCAGATCCAAGCATCCAGAAGCTGGAACCCTTACTGGCCTTGGAGTGCCAAATGTCTCCTACAGCCTGACATCAGGAACCTGCTGGGGTGAGTTTTGTTTCCCACAGAAAAGACCCACAGTTCCTGCACAGAGCTGTGTGCCCGGGAGTGGGCTTCTGCCACTTGGAATTCTGAACAGTGCACATTACGCCCAGAACCAAGCTGTAAGAAGTTGGAACGCTAACTGTCCTTGGAGTGCCCAATGTCTCCTAAAACCTGCCATTAGGAACTTAGGGGGTGAGTATAGCTTCCCACAGAAGAGAGCCACTGTTCCTGCACAGAGCTCTGTACCCGGGAGTGGGCTTCTGCCACTTAGAATTCTGAACAGTGTACTCACTCCCACAACCAAGCTGCCATGAAGCTGAAACCCTAGCTGCCCTTAGACTGCCAAACACCCCCTGCAAACTGACATCAGGAACTTGGAGGGGTGAGTTTAGCTTTCCACAGAAAAGACCCACCGTTCCTGCACAGAACTCTCGGCCACGGAGTGCGCTGCTAACTGATAAAAATAAGTTCAGCACAGGACTTCTGCCAGATCCAAGCATCCAGAAGCTGGAACCCTAACTGTCCTTGGAGTGCCCAATGTCTCCTACAGCCTGACATTAGGAACTTAGTCGGTGAGTATAGCTTCCCACAGAAGAGAGCCACTGTTCCTGCACAGAGCTCTGTGCCCGGGACTGGGCTTCTGCCACTTAGAATTCTGAACAGTGTACTTACTGCCACAACCAAGCTGCCATGAAGCTGAAACCCTAGCTGCCCTTAGACTGCCAAACACCCCCTGCAAACTGACATCATGAACTTGGAGGGGTGAGTTTTGCTTCCCACAGAAAAGACCCACCGTTCCTGCACAGAACTCTCGGCCACGGAGTGGGCTGCTAACTGATAAAAATAAGTTCAGCACAGGACTTCTGCCAGATCCAAGCATCCAGAAGCTGGAACCCTTACTGGCCTTGGAGTGCCAAATGTCTCCTACAGCCTGACATCAGGAACCTGCTGGGGGGAGTTTAGTTTCCCACAGAAGAGACCCACAGTTCCTGCACAGAGCTCTGTGCCCGGGAGTGGGCTTCTGCCACTTAGAATTCTGAACAGTGCACATTACTCCCACAACAAAGCTGTCAGAAGCTGGAACCCTAACTGTCCTTGGAGTGCCCAATGTCTCCTACAACCTGACATTAGGAACTTAGTCGGTGAGTATAGCTTTCCACAGAAAAGACCCACCGTTCCTGCACAGAACTCTCGGCCACGGAGTGGGCTGCGAACTGAAAAAAATAAGTTCTGCACAGGACTTCTGCCATATCCAAGCATCCAAAAGCTGGAACCCTAACTGTCCTGCGAGTGCCCAATGTCTCCTACAACCTGACATTAGGAACTTAGTCGGTGAGTATAGCTTCCCACAGAAGAGAGCCACTGTTCCTGCACAGAGCTCTGTGCCCGGGAGTGGGCTTCTGCCACTTAGAATTCTGAACAGTGTACTTACTGCCACAACCAAGCTGCCATGAAGCTGAAACCCTAGCTGCCCTTAGACTGCCAAACACCTCCTGCAAACCGACATCAGGAACTTGGAGGAGTGACTTTAACTTCCCACAGAAGAGATCCACCGTTCCTGCACAGAGCTCTGTGCCCCGGAGTGGGCTTCTGCCACTTAGAATTCTGAACAGTGTACTTACTCCCACAACCAAGCTGCCATGAAGCTGAAACCCTAGCTGCCCTTAGACTGCCAAACACCCCCTGCAAACTGACATCAGGAACTTGGAGGGGTGAGTTTAGCTTCCCACAGAAGAGAGCCAATGTTCCTGCACAGAACTCTCGGCCACGGAGTGCGCTGCTAACTGATAAAAATAAGTTCAGCACAGGACTTCTGCCAGATCCAAGCATCCAGAAGCTGGAACCCTTACTGGCCTTGGAGTGCCAAATGGCTCCTACAGCCTGACATCAGGAACCTGCTGGGGGGAGTTTAGTTTCCCACAGAAAAGACCCACAGTTCCTACACAGAGCTCTGTGCCCCGGAGTGGGCTTCTGCCACTTAGAATTCTGAACAGTGCACATTACTCCCAGAACCAAGCTGTCAGAAGCTGGAACGCTAACTGTCCTTGGAGTGCCCAATGTCTCCTAAAACCTGCCATTAGGAACTTAGGGGGTGAGTATAGCTTCCCACAGAAGAGAGCCACGGTTCCTGCACAGAGTTCTGTGCCCGGAAGTGGGCTTCTGCCACTTAGAATTCTGAACACTGCTGCACTTCTCCCATAGCCAAGCTCCCAGAAGCTGGAACCCTAACTGTCCTGCGAGTGCCCAATGTCTCCTACAACCTGACATTAGGAACTTCAGGGGGTGAGTTTAGCTTCTCACAGAAGAGACCCACAGTTCCTGCACAGAACTCTCAGCCACGGAGTGGGCTGCTAACTGATAAAAATAAGTTCAGCACAGGACTTCTGCCAGATCCAAGCATCCAGAAGCTGGAACCCTAACTGGCCTTGGAGTGCCAAATGTCTCCTACAGCCTGACATCAGGAACCTGCTGGGGTGAGTTTAGTTTCCCACAGAAAAGACCCACAGTTCCTGCACAGAGCCCTGTGCCCCAGAGTGGGCTTCTGCCACTTAGAATTCTGAACACTGCACATTACTCCCAGAACCAAGCTGTCAGAAGCTGGAACCCTAACTGTCCTTGGAGTGCCCAATGTCTCCTACAACCTGACATTAGGAACTTAGTCGGTGAGTATAGCTTCCTACAGAAGAGAGCCACTGTTCCTGCACAGAGCTCTGTGCCCGGGAGTGGGCTTCTGCCACTTAGAATTCTGAACACTGCTGCACTTCTCCCATAGCCAAGCTCCCAGAAGCTGGAACCCTAACTGTCCTGCGAGTGCCCAATGTCTCCTACAACCTGACATTAGGAACTTCGGGGGGTGAGTTTAGCTTCCCACAGAAGAGACCCACAGCTCCTGCACAGAGCTCTGTGCCCGGGAGTGGGCTTCTGCCACTTAGAATTCTGAACAGTGTACTTACTCCCACAACCAAGCTGCCATGAAGCTGAAACCCTAGCTGCCCTTAGACTGCCAAACACCCCCTGCCAACTGACATCAGGAACTTGGAGGGGTGAGTTTAGCTTCCCACAGAAAAGACCCACCGTTCCTGCACAGAACTCTCGGCCACGGAGTGGGCTGCTAACTGATAAAAATAAGTTCAGCACAGGACTTCTGCCAGATCCAAGCATCCAAAAGCTGGAACTCTTACTGGCCTTGGAGTGCCAAATGTCTCCTACAGCCTGACATCAGGAACGTGCTGGGGTGAGTTTAGTTTCCCACAGAAAAGACCCACAGTTCCTGCACAGAGCTCTGTGTCCCGGAGTGGGCTTCTGCCACTTAGAATTCTGAACAGTGCACATTACTCCCAGAAGCAAGCTGTCAGAAGCTGGAACCCTAACTGTCCTTGGAGTGCCCAATGTCTCCTACAACCTGACATTAGGAACTTAGTCGGGAAGTATAGCTTCCCACAGAAAAGACCCACCGTTCCTGCACAGAACTCTCGGCCACGGAGTGGGCTGCGAACTGAAAAAAATAAGTTCTGCACAGGACTTCTGCCAGATCCAAGCATCCAAAAGCTGGAACCCTAACTGTCCTGCGAGTGCCCAATGTCTCCTACAACCTGACATTAGGAACTTAGTCGGTGAGTATAGCTTCCCACAGAAGAGAGCCACTGTTCCTGCACAGAGCTCTGTGCCCGAGACTGGGCTTCTGCCACTTAGAATTCTGAACAGTGTACTTACTCCCACAACCAAGCTGCCATGAAGCTGAAACCCTAGCTGCCCTTAGACTGCCAAACACCCCCTGCAAACTGACATCAGGAACTTGGAGGGGTGAGTTTAGCTTTCCACAGAAAAGACCCACCGTTCCTGCACAGAACTCTCGGCCACGGAGTGGGCTGCTAACTGATAAAAATAAGTTCAGCACAGGACTTCTGCCAGATCCAAGCATCCAGAAGCTGGAACCCTTACTGGCCTTGGAGCGCCAAATGGCTCCTACAGCCTGACATCAGGAACCTGCTGGGGTGAGTTTAGTTTCCCACAGAAAAGACCCACCATTCCTACACAGAGCTCTGTGCCCGGGAGTGGGCTTCTGCCACTTAGAATTCGGAACAGTGCACATTACGCCCAGAACCAAGCTGTAAGAAGTTGGAACCCTAACTGTCCTTGGAGTGCCCAATGTCTCCTACAACCTGCCATTAGGAACTTAGGGGGTGAGTATAGCTTCCCACAGAAGAGAGCCACTGTTCCTGCACAGAGCTCTGTGCCCGGGAGTGGGCTTCTGCCACTTAGAATTCTGAACAGTGCACATTACTCCCACAACAAAGCTGTCAGAAGCTGGAACCCTAACTGTCCTTGGAGTGCCCAATGTCTCCTACAACCTGACATTAGGAACGTAGTCGGTGAGTATAGCTTCCCACAGAAAAGACCCACCGTTCCTGCACAGAGCTCTGTGTCCCAGAGTGGGCTTCTGCCACTTAGAATTCTGAACAGTGTACTTACTCCCACAACCAAGCTGCCATGAAGCTGAAACCCTAGCTGCCCTTAGACTGCCAAACACCCCCTGCAAACTGACATCAGGAACTTGGAGGGGTGAGTTTAGCTTTCCACAGAAAAGACCCACCGTTCCTGCACAGAACTCTCGGCCACGGAGTGGGCTGCGAACTGAAAAAAATAAGTTCTGCACAGGACTTCTACCAGATCCAAGCATCCAAAAGCTGGAACCCTAACTGTCCTTGGAGTGCCCAATGTCTCCTACAACCTGACATTAGGAACTTAGTCGGTGAGTATAGCTTCCCACAGAAGAGAGCCACTGTTCCTGCACAGAGCTCTGTACCCGGGAGTGGGCTTCTGCCACTTAGAATTCTGAACAGTGTACTCACTCCCACAACCAAGCTTCCATGAAGCTGAAACCCTAGCTGCCCTTAGACTGCCAAACACCCCCTGCAAACTGACATCAGGAACTTGGAGGGGTGAGTTTAGCTTTCCACAGAAAAGACCCACCGTTCCTGCACAGAACTCTCGGCCACGGAGTGGGCTGCTAACGGATAAAAATAAGTTCAGCACAGGACTTCTGCCAGATCCAAGCATCCAGAAGCTGGAACCCTTACTGGCCTTGGAGTGCCAAATGTCTCCTACAGCCTGACATCAGGAACCTGCTGGGGTGAGTTTAGTTTCCCACAGAAAAGACCCACAGTTCCTGCACAGAGCTCTGTGTCCCGGAGTGGGCTTCTGCGACTTAGAATTCTGAACAGTGCACATTACGCCCAGAACCAAGCTCCCAGAAGCTGGAACCCTAACTGTCCTTGGAGTGCCCAATGTCTCCTACAACCTGACATTAGGAACGTAGTCGGTGAGTATAGCTTCCCACAGAAAAGACCCACCGCTCCTGCACAGAGCTCTGTGCCCGGGAGTGGGCTTCTGCCACTTAGAATTCTGAACAGTGTACTTACTCCCACAACCAAGCTGCCATGAAGCTGAAACCCAAGCTGCCCTTAGACTGCCAAACACCCCCTGCAAACTGACATCAGGAATTTGGAGGGGTGAGTTTAGCTTTCCACAGAAAAGACCCACCGTTCCTGCACAGAACTCTCGGCCACGGAGTGGGCTGCTAACTGATAAAAATAAGTTCAGCACAGGACTTCTGCCAGATCCAAGCATCCAGAAGCTGGAACCCTTACTGGCCTTGGAGTGCCAAATGGCTCCTACAGCCTGACATCAGGAACCTGCTGGGGTGAGTTTAGTTTCCCACAGAAAAGACCCACCATTCCTACACAGAGCTCTGTGCCCCGGAGTGGGCTTCTGCCACTTAGAATTCTGAACAGTGCACATTACTCCCACAACAAAGCTGTCAGAAGCTGGAACCCTAACTGTCCTGCGAGTGCCCAATGTCTCCTACAACCTGACATTAGGAACTTAGGGGGTGAGTATAGCTTCCCACAGAAGAGAGCCACTGTTCCTGCACAGAGTTCTGTGCCCGGAAGTGGGCTTCTGCCACTTAGAATTCTGAACACTGCTGCACTTCTCCCATAGCCAGGCTCCCAGAAGCTGGAACCCTAACTGTCCTGCGAGTGCCCAATGTCTCCTACAACCTGACATTAGGAACTTCAGGGGGTGAGTTTAGCTTCCCACAGAAGAGAGCCACTGTTCCTGCACAGAGCTCTGTGCCCCGGAGTGGGCTTCTGCCACTTAGAATTCTGAACAGTGCACATTACTCCCACAACAAAGCTGTCAGAAGCTGGAACCCTAACTGTCCTGCGAGTGCCCAATGTCTCCTACAACCTGACATTAGGAACTTAGGGGGTGAGTATAGCTTCCCACAGAAGAGAGCCACTGTTCCTGCACAGAGTTCTGTGCCCGGAAGTGGGCTTCTGCCACTTAGAATTCTGAACACTGCTGCACTTCTCCCATAGCCAGGCTCCCAGAAGCTGGAACCCTAACTGTCCTGCGAGTGCCCAATGTCTCCTACAACCTGACATTAGGAACTTCAGGGGGTGAGTTAAGCTTCCCACAGAAGAGAGCCACTGTTCCTGCACAGAGCTCTGTGTCCCGGAGTGGGCTTCTGCCACTTAGAATTCTGAACAGTGTACTTACTCCCACAACCAAGCTGCCATGAAGCTGAAACCCTAGCTGCCCTTAGACTGCCAAACACCCCCTGCAAACTGACATCAGGAACTTGGAGGGGTGAGTTTAGCTTTCCACAGAAAAGACCCACCGTTCCTGCACAGAACTCTCGGCCACGGAGTGGGCTGCGAACTGAAAAAAATAAGTTCTGCACAGGACTTCTACCAGATCCAAGCATCCAAAAGCTGGAACCCTAACTGTCCTTGGAGTGCCCAATGTCTCCTACAACCTGACATTAGGAACGTAGTCGGTGAGTATAGCTTCCCACAGAAAAGACCCACCGCTCCTGCACAGAGCTCTGTGCCCGGGAGTGGGCTTCTGCCACTTAGAATTCTGAACAGTGTACTTACTCCCACAACCAAGCTGCCATGAAGCTGAAACCCTAGCTGCCCTTAGACTGCCAAACACCCCCTGCAAACTGACATCAGGAATTTGGAGGGGTGAGTTTAGCTTTCCACAGAAAAGACCCACCGTTCCTGCACAGAACTCTCGGCCACGGAGTGGGCTGCTAACTGATAAAAATAAGTTCAGCACAGGACTTCTGCCAGATCCAAGCATCCAGAAGCTGGAACCCTTACTGGCCTTGGAGTGCCAAATGGCTCCTACAGCCTGACATCAGGAACCTGCTGGGGTGAGTTTAGTTTCCCACAGAAAAGACCCACCATTCCTACACAGAGCTCTGTGCCCCGGAGTGGGCTTCTGCCACTTAGAATTCTGAACAGTGCACATTACTCCCACAACAAAGCTGTCAGAAGCTGGAACCCTAACTGTCCTTGGAGTGCCCAATGTCTCCTACAACCTGACATTAGGAACTTAGTCGGTGAGTATAGCTTCCCACAGAAAAGACCCACCGTTCCTGCACAGAACTCTCGGCCACGGAGTGCGCTGCTAACTGATAAAAATAAGTTCAGCACAGGACTTCTGCCAGATCCAAGCATCCAGAAGCTGGAACCCTTACTGGCCTTGGAGTGCCAAATGTCTCCTACAGCCTGACATCAGGAACCTGCTGGGGTGAGTTTTGTTTCCCACAGAAAAGGCCCACAGTTCCTGCACAGAGCTGTGTGCCCGGGAGTGGGCTTCTGCCACTTAGAATTCTGAACAGTGCACATTACGCCCAGAACCAAGCTGTAAGAAGTTGGAACGCTAACTGTCCTTGGAGTGCCCAATGTCTCCTAAAACCTGCCATTAGGAACTTAGGGGGTGAGTATAGCTTCCCACAGAAGAGAGCCACTGTTCCTGCACAGAGTTCTGTGCCCGGAAGTGGGCTTCTGCCACTTAGAATTCTGAACACTGCTGCACTTCTCCCATAGCCAGGCTCCCAGAAGCTGGAACCCTAACTGTCCTGCGAGTGCCCAATGTCTCCTACAACCTGACATTAGGAACTTCAGGGGGTGAGTTTAGCTTCCCACAGAAGAGAGCCACTGTTCCTGCACAGAGCTCTGTGTCCCGGAGTGGGCTTCTGCCACTTAGAATTCTGAACAGTGTACTTACTCCCACAACCAAGCTGCCATGAAGCTGAAACCCTAGCTGCCCTTAGACTGCCAAACACCCCCTGCAAACTGACATCAGGAACTTGGAGGGGTGAGTTTAGCTTTCCACAGAAAAGACCCACCATTCCTGCACAGAGCTCTGTGCCCCGGAGTGGGCTTCTGCCACTTAGAATTCTGAACACTGCTGCACTTCTCCCATATCCAAGCTGTCAGAAGCTGGAACCCTAACTGTCCTGCGAGTGCCAAATGTCTCCTACAACCTGACATTAGGAACTTCGGGGGGTGAGTTTAGCTTCCCACAGAAGAGACCCACAGCTCCTGCACAGAGCTCTGTGCCCGGGAGTGGGTTTCTGCCACTTAGAATTCTGAACAGTGCACATTACTCCCAGAACCAAGCTGTCAGAAGCTGGAACCCTAACTGTCCTTGGAGTGCCCAATGTCTCCTACAACCTGACATTAGGAACTTCGGGGGGTGAGTTTAGCTTCCCACAGAAGAGAGCCACTGTTCCTGCACAGAGCTCTCTGCCCCAGAGTGGGCTGCTAACTGATAAAATTAGGTTCAGCACAGGACATCTGCCAGATCCAAGCTCCCAGAAGCTGGAACCCTAACTGTCCTTGGAATGCCAAATCCATCCCATAAACTGACATCAGGAGACTTATGGGGGGAGTTAAGTTTCCCACAGAAAAGACCCACTGTTCCTGCACAGAGCTCTGTGTTCGGGAGTGGGCTTCTGCCACTTAGAATTCTGAACAGTGCACATTACTCCCAGAACCAAGCTCCCAGAAGCTGGAAGCCTGGCTCCCCTTGGACTGCCAAATGGCTCCTTAAAACTGACAATCTGAACCAGAGAGGTATATTTACTTTCCCCAGAAAAGCGGCCACCGTTCCTGCACAGAGCTCTGTGCCCCGGAGTGGGCTTCTGCCACTTTCAATTCGGAACACTGCTGCACTTCTCCCATATCCAAGCTCCCAGAGGCTGGAACCCTAACAATCCTTGGAGTGCCAAATGTCTCCTACGACCTGACATTAGGAACTTAGGGGGTGAGTTTAGCTTCCCACAGAAGAGACCCATTGTTCCTACACAGAGCTCTCTGCCCTGGAGTGGGCTGCTACCTGATAAAATTAAGTTCAGCACAGGACATCTGCCAGATCCAAGCTCCCAGATCCTGGAACCCTAACTGTCCTTGGAGTGCCAAATCCATCCCATAAACTGACATCAGGAGCCTGCTGGGGTTAGTTTAGGTTCCCACAGAAAAGACCCACAGTTCCTGCACAGAGCTCTGTGTTCGGGAGTGGGCTTCTGCCACTTAGAATTCTGAACAGTGCACATTACTCCCAGAACCAAGCTGCCAGAAGCTGAAACCCTAGCTGCCCTTAGACTGCCAAACACCTTCTGCAAACTGACATCAGGAACTTAGTCGGTGTGTATAGCTTCCCACAGAAGAGACCCACCGTTCCTGCACAGAGCTCTGTGCCCGGGAGTGGGCTTCTGCCACTTGCAATTCTGAACACTGCTGCACTTTACTCCCAGGTCCAAGCTGTCAGTAGCTGCAACCTTGGCTCCCCTTAGACTGCCAAATGACTGCAACCGAGTTGCACATAGTGAACAGCGCAGAAAAAAGAAACAACACGGATGTGAACGTCCAGAAAATCTAACTGTTAAGTAAGAACCATCTGTAAGCATCACTGTTTATTAACTATCGCTACCATTGTCTGTATACAGCTGTATGTTGCTTCTATAAAGACATAAGTGTGTGGAATATATGTCTTCCTAGAGTTAGAATTCAATTTGTTTTGATAAGTTTATGATATGGGGATAAGACATAGAATGCCCTAGGGTGACTTTATGCCGCTTGTGTCCCCAGTCGCTTGTTCTGGACCTTTAAGACTGATTTTGAGAGCTAAGCAAGGAAAGAAAATGGTTGCAGTTTGTTTTAAGAAAACGACTTTCACTCCTCTGAATACCCTCTCTCGTATATTCAGCTCAAGCACAGACAGACTGCAGCACAAAGATGTGCTTTGCTCTTGGTTTCAGCTAGTTAGGGCAGAGAAGTTCCCTCGCTATTTGTTTTCCTTTTTCTTAGGACTGTTTAAACCTGCTGCAGACTGAAAAACCCAGAGCAGCGCCGAGAGCTGGCACCTGCAGCCCACGGGGCCTGCACCTGAGCATTTTATCAACACCAGAACAGCTGATAAGAGACCAAAAGAGCTCAGCTACAGCCCACAGCAAAGACTTTCTGAAGTTACCATCTCGCTTCAAAATAACAAAAAGTTTTATTATTTCATATTATTCATTCTTTATGCTTGCGACCACTTTGTTTGTTAAACAAATAGGTTTTCCCACTTTTCTCCAAAGAAATTCTTTGCAAAAGCAGTTTAAAAGAAAGAGACTGTTTAGGTTTACTTTCCAGAAGAACCCCATTCAAAGGTTTCCTCTCAAATTTACTCTAAACCCCGACAGCAACAAACAAATCAAACTACACAACAAAGAAGTCACAAATAAATTTCAATTAAAAACACCAAAACAAATCATTCCTAACTCAAGAAACCCATAAACCTCAAACCATCAAAACAAAAATACCACTTATAAATACACACAAAACCAAAAAAATTAATGTAACTATAAACAATACCTTTCAAATGATCCATAAGTATAAAACATATACTGCAATCAAACAAGCCAAATAAATTAACCCCTATACTATAATAAACAATAATCCAATTACAAATATTAGGAAACACAAAAAATTACCTACATTCCACTACCTCAACCCACCAAAACAAACACTACATACTCACCATGATAAAAGCCACCGCTAAATAAATAACCTCCCCTATACCTCACCCTACAGCCACTTCCACCATTGTAAACCTTAGAAAACATTTCCTTTAAAAATACAATATCTCACCAAAAAAAAATATTTCAACAATAAAACTCAGTTCAAAAACAATCTGATCTACATGTAAACTAAGAAACCTACCACCAAATAAATAGACCGTATCCCTTAGCATACACCATCTACAAACAAAATAAAACTACACAAACAATTATTGAAAACCACCTTAAAACAACTAAACAGAAAAAAACTTTTAAAAATATTAAAATTGCATCTAACAAAACCTCCACCGGCCAGGCTGGCCCTAGGTAATCTGAATCCCTACATACAATAAACAAAAACAAAACCCCAATCGCACGTATCAGAAGCCTATTTAAAAAAAAAAAAAAAAAGTTACTTAAATTAATTCTACCTCAAATACAAACAAACCCATCCATACAGTTACCTTCGCTCAAAAACCAAATTACAGGCAATAAATAATACCAAAAAATAAAACAAAACACTATGTACCACCAAAGAATGCAATATTGAATAAAAGCACCATATAAGTAATAAAGTAATAAAAGCACCGCATAGAAGTACCACTATTTATTAAAATCCCAGGTGAAGGGGGATTCCCCCAGTTTGAACACAGACAATAAAATGAGTTTCTTTCCTCAATTTAAACTCTTTTGTCCTCAAAACCCCCTTTTTTTTTTTCTAGGGACGCCAGGGAAGGATTGGGAAGACAAAATTGAAAGGGAAAAGGAGAAAAGTCCCCCCTACAAATCCACACCGGCTCACCTGCTCCTGCTGCCCGGCACAAAGGTTTGTCCCTCGGCATCTCCTGAAGCAATACTCCATATCCGAGGGTTCCCCCAAACTCTGTAAGACGAGCTCGCCATCATCCCGTAAGACACTCCAGAGAGCCTCGCAGAAGCTGCTCCCTCCGGCAGCTCCACGCTAGAGTGAGCTGAGGCTCCCCGCGTAAGCAGCTCGGGCAGGAGCCACCTGCCCCTCATTATCCTTAACAGCTCACGCCTGCGGCTGCTCTGTCCCCTCGTTATCCTAACAGCTCACGCCTGCAGCTGCTGCCAGCCCGAGGGTGAGGGCGGGGCAGAGGGAACTTGCTGCAGACATTTCACTGTTTGCACCGACACACTGGGGCACCGGGCTTTCCTTGCTAGGGATAAGCAAAAATTAAAGAGTTGACTTTTCTTGTTGTCATCATCCTTGAAGAAAGGAAAAATATATCAGGACTCGTGTGACTTCTCTGTGAACACAAAGTGCAAGGAACTTGGGAGGGGGAGGTCTTAAAACAACACCGGTTTCCTATAGCAGCAGCTGCTTTTGGTGCACACTGAAGCTTCTCTAGGCTTGTTTCAACGCTCTGCAGCAGTTAAGAGAGTACCACCTATTTAGGGGATACTGTAAAAGCTTTAGCTTTTCTAGAGATTTTCTCACCCCTTAAAACTGTATTTTATATTTCTATTTTTGTTACTTATATTTTTCTATTTTTGTATTTATTTAATTTGTGTTGACTTGTTTATTTTTTAAACTATATGAATTCATTTACCTAACACATCAGAACCACAATGAATTAAAATTAAATTAGCCTCGTTTTCTAAGGGGTAAAGATTTAATTTTTATTTAATAATGTTGGTATGTTTTCTCTGTCATTGTTTTTTCTTGGGGGGCAGTGTTTGTAGGGGCTTTTGTTTTGGTTTTTGTTTTTCTGTTTGCTTTGTTTTGGAGTTCTTTGTTAATAAACAAAGAGGTTCAGAGAGGCACAAAATAAAATGTCAACTTTGTTTTATTGCTACCTCTGAAATACAACTCGACACCAAGTTATTGCTGGTAATACTGTGTATGGGTAGAATGAGACCTGTTAAGGGGTTGAAAGGAAAAAAGTGGCAGCATGGTGCTGAATAGCTCCTGCTTTACCAACATGAATTTGGTAAATTTCCTTGGAAATGTGCCCTACAATGTACAAAAACTCCAATTAGGATGGAAAACTGGAAAAAAAAAATATATTCTCTTACTAGAATCAGAGAGAGAAAAAACATCAAATAAAAGGAAGAAATAACATCTAAATCCCAGCTTGCCTGGAAAACAAGCTTAGGCATTTCTAACACTGCAAACTTTTGGAACAGTCATCAAGTTGGTGGAAGTTCATGGAACAAATTTAAATCTGCTTCCTCTGCTCTAATTTTAAAGGGAAGTGGAAATTCAACAGGTCCAGCTACTCCTATCCAAGAATGATCTGTGTTTTGTGGGAGTAACAATGCAAAGAAACTCGAATCTTACTTGTATTTGACATCGGAAACTCTCAGCAGAGTTGGGAAGTTTCAGTGGAACAAAAGCACCACACTTCCTGCAATAACAAAATTGGACTCGGCAAGTCAGGAATTTTATTTACACATCCACGGACAAGGAGGGGGATGACACCAGGAATACACTCCAGCTGAAAGCAAGGATTTATTGGAAAAGGCAGGAAATCAAACTGACAGTCTCTGTCCAGTTATGGCCAGGCAATTATCCAGGAGTCAGAAAGAAAAGTGGGAACCTTGGACTGGGATAAGGCCTTCCAGTGGCTTCACTTCCTACTGGCTCTCTCCTTTTCGCCAACTACCTGCAAGAGGAAAAGCAACAGGAATAAAGTCTCAAACAGGATGGCCTTGGTCCAGGCAGACTGAAATGCAGCTCCCAGGGAGGGAGGCCAGGCTGTGCCTCGGGGAGCTCCGGGAATCTGGGATTGCCCGTGGGATTAAAGGGCTGGAGAAGCACACCCACCTGCCAGGTTCAGTGCTGGGACAGAGCAAGGCCGGGGCTCGGGGGCAGCAGTCAGAGCTGGGACTGCAGGAGAACACCCCAAACCCGGGTTAAACATCCGGCACGACACGCAGCACGCTCCGGGAGAAACTCGGGTGGGAGAAGCCCCGGGATGCTCCACGTTCCTTGCCCTTGGCAGCTGTGCCAGGGCCTCCCTCAGAATGCTGACCTCACCGTGCAGCTCCTACAAAATAGGAGAACTTATGGGAATCGCCCAGCAATCCATGGACTTCCAGTTATTAAGAACCACAGCTGCAGCGAAAGGTGTACAAACTCTACTGCAAACCAGTAGGTCTGAGGAGACGCAGGGATTTATTCCAGAGGTGGCATGTTGGTGTTACTACTTTAAGCTCCTGCCGCTAGAACATATTTGTACAATAAAAACATTATTGAGGCAGCTAAATTAAAATTAGATTTTTTACAGTAAAGTCAGCCAAAAAAGAGAGTCTCAAAATTAAGATATAGGCCGCACAGTTATTTAAAAAAAAAGTTCTCATTCATGAGCATAACCTGCCAGCCTCTCATGTTTTCAGTCCTTACCATTTATTTTTACCAAGGTGATGATTAAAACCGTGTAAAAAGCTCAAAAAAAAAAAAATCCAGGACAAGGCAGGTGTTTTCCCAAGTACCCCCAAGTGTGGAGCTGTGTCAGCCACAAGTGTTTGCTCCCTCAGCCCAGCCCGGAGCAGGCTCCAGCTGCTGCCCAGGGGGGTTACCAAGGGACTCACTTGTTTCAAGCTGTAAATGCAGGTGGCCTGCACTGGAGTGCCAAAAAATGTGAAATATGTGACTCTCACCTTGAATAGCGATCGATCTTCTCAGGGGAGCCCCTCACCCAGGATGGGGGGCTCTGCCACGGATTTCATCCCTCTGCATCTGAAAGAAAGTTGGGACAAAAGTCAGAGTGCTGCAGGATACCTTGACAGCTCCACACATCTTGTGGCAATCTAGGAATACCCTCTATAGTCTAACTACACCCCACATCACAAATTTCAAGCCCCCGGCACTATTACCCTCGTACCCCTACACCCAGACTAAGCAGCAAGGCAGAGCAGCTCCCGGCCAAACACACACCAACACCCGTGACACAGCACAGGACAAACGAGGGGACACAACAGGGACAGAAAACTCTGGGCAAGAAGAATGACCCTGAGGGTCCAGAGAACTTGGAATGAGATGACCTAGGTAAGATGGAAGGTGAGCTGGCCAGGCTCAGAGAACCCTGCAGGAACAAGATGCCATCGGGATGACTTATCCCAAGAAATGCAGAGATGGATGCCCGAGAACCCTACGGTCAGAATCCTCTACCTGCCTTTGCATTCTCACAAGACCTAACCCGCCGGAATGGATCAGGGCGGTGCACGGCTGTCAGTACAGCTCAGAACAAGACCTGAAAAGGCATCGGACTGGATGCTTGTGAAGAGAGATGGATTCTGATGAGTGTCCGAGCAGCTGAGACAAAGGCACCTGGCTGAGGAGCACAGAGATCAGAAATGCTAAGACTGATGCCAGGGGTTTTGATAGGCCCCTCAAAGGACAAAAGGAAAAGACAGCACACACAAGACACCCAAAGGACAGAGAGCACAACAGACAAGTGACACAACACACACCAGGACTGCTCTGCCCTGCACACCTCGGCACTGTGATCCAGAATGAGACCTTCCCTTGATGTAGCCTAAGGGGTCACATCTTGGACATCCCTGTCACCAAAAATGACTCAAAAAATCCCTCCCACTGGCCCCTGATCCCACACCCCGCTTTCAAGCCCTCCCTGGCTCCGAGCCCTCCACTTATCTCTCGGACGTCTAGGGAGGTGAATCCACGCTGGGTGGCAAAGAAGGCCGCCTCTCCCTCAGGGAAATTCCTGCTGCTGCTGGGCTGTTGTCTCCTACACAGCTACAATAAAGAAAACCAAACATCAAAGCATAATCTTAGCAGCACATCAGCCAGAAACCAGCAATTCTGCTACTCACTGTCTCCTAAGCTTGCCCGTGTCCTCGGCCCCGTGCTTCAGCTGCGCTCAGAGGCCAACGCCGGCGTCGCAGGGTCTGCCTGGGTAAAGAGCAGACAAGGTGACGTGGCAGCGCTGGAACTTGAGGGGACCATCCCTCCTTCTCCTCCCTGACTCACCTCAACTCCTCGCCCGTTATCCAAGCCTACCTAGATGGGGCCTTCACAAGGAGAAGATCAAGGCTCCATCACAGACTCCTGGAATGCTCCCGGAGGGCTCACGGGTGAGGTGACCCGGGTCTGTCGTCCGGTTGGTGAGAGGGGAGCTCGGCCTCCTGCGAGTGGACTCCCTAAAACACACAATAACGGAGGCTTAGAGTTGCACCAGCGAGTGAGGCTTGAACAATAGCAACTGCTTCTGTCCACCCATCACTGCTCACCTCGCCCACGTCAGCTTGACTGCTGAGATCCGGCTTTACCACCTAAAAATAAAGACAAAGAACAGAGCTGTAACACAGCCATCATTTACACCTCCCCTGCAAACACAAACAGGGACTGACCTTCTCAGGGGAGCCCCTCACCCAGGATGGGGGGCTCTGCCACGGATTTCATCTCTCTGCATCTGAAAGAAAGTTGGGACAAAAGTCAGAGTGCTGCAGGATACCTTGACAGCTCCACACATCTTGTGCCAATCTAGGAATACCCTCGACAGTCTAACTACACCCCACATCCCCACATCACAAAATGCAAGTCCCCGGGACTCATCCTATTACTTCTACACCCAGACTGAGCAGCAAGGCAGAGCAGCTCCCAGCCAAACACACACCAACACCCGTGACGCAGCACAGGAAAAACGAGGGGACACAACAGGGACAGAAAACTCTGGGCAAGAAGAATGACCCTGAGGGTCCAGAGAACTCAGAATGAGATGACCTAGGTAAGATGGATGGTGAGCTGGCCAGGCTCAGAGAACCCTGCAGGAACAAGATGCCATCGGGATGACTTATCCCAAGAAACGCAGAGATGGATGCCCGAGAATCCTACGGTCAGAATCCTCCACCTGTCTTTGCATTCTCACAAGACCTAACCCGCCGGAATGGATCAGGGCGGTGCACGGCTGTCAGTACAGCTCAGAACAAGACCTGAAAAGGCATCGGACTGGATGCTTGTGAAGAGATGGATTCTGAAGAGTGTCCAAGCAGCTGAGACAAAGGCACCTGGCTGAGGAGCACAGAGATCAGAAATGCTAAGACTGATGCCAGAGGTTTTGACAGGCCCCTGAAAGGACTAAAGGAAAAGACAAGACACCCAAAAGACACAGAGTGCACAAGAGACACAACACACCCTGGGACTGCTCTGCCCTGCACACCTCAGCACTGCGATCCAGGATGAGACTGTCCCTTATTGTAGCCTAAGGGGTCACATCTGGGACATCCCCATCTCCAAACCCGACTGAAAAAATCCCTCCCGGTGACCCCTGCCCTGGCACCCTGCTTTCATCCCCTCCCTAGTTCCGAGCCCTCCACTTATCTCTCAGACGTCTGGGAAGGTGAATCCACGCTGGGTGCTAAAGAAGGCCGCCTCTCCCTCAGGGAAATTCCTGCTGTCGCTGGGCTGCTGTCTCCTAGTCAGCTACAATAAAGAAAACCAAACATCAAAGCATAATCTTAGCTGCACATCAGCCAAAAACCAGCAGCTCTGCTATTCACCGTCTCTTAAGCAGGACCGGGTCCTCGGGCCCCGTGTGTGCTTCAGCTGAGCTCGGAGGCCGACGCTCGCAGCGCCAAAGCCTTAGAGGCATTACTGGCACCGAGCCCACCCACCGTGGCCTCCATTAGGGCTGTGAGCATCCCCGGTCAGAGCAGGACAGGAACGCAGGGTGGACATCCCCGGTGAACCTCAACCCTGTGGACTCTGCCCCACCACTGTCACTTCCTGCCTGGCCCTAGCTTAGGGTTACTGCCTGCACCTCTCAGGACTTCTGGCATTGTCTAGCATTAAGATTGCTGCCTGCACCTGCTCTCAGGGAAACAGTGTTGGCAGCAGCGCTGTGAGGGCCGGGATACCTGTACTCTGACTTGTATCCTAGGCTATACCCCCGATTTTCACTGTGTGTTCTCTAGACCTCGAGTCCTTTACTTCTCAAGCCCTCCTTCAGCCTCTGTGTGCCACTGTAAACTCCCCCTGCTGAACCCTACTAACCCTACGCCTTGCAACTAGCATTGCTCCTAATCAGGACGCTCCTGGGCCAGGAATCCCCTGCTGCAGCCTAACCCTGTGGACTCTAAAAGAAGGCCAATAATGTGAAGCTCCCTAGAACATGGAGATGGGTCAGAACTGCCCCACCCAGCAAAGGCTCTGGTGAAGCTGAGGAGAAACCCTCACCCTTTACTTTTGAAGGGACCACCCCACTAGGGCCTTCTCTTCTAAGGTAACTTTAAATCACCTCCCGGGACTGAAAAGGTTTTTTCCCTTCTCCTGACCACCAGCCCCAACACTTAGCTTTTGGAACACGAGTGGAACGTCCGTCCTCGACAGAACGTTCTCAGCATCTCAGACATGTTCTCAGCATCCGCTTTGGGGCTGCCGTATCCAGACTTTGTCTCCGCACCTCCTCGCGCTACCTAGGATCACAAAACAGGAAATGTGACTATCCCCCTCCAGAAGAGTAATCCCCAGGGCTCCTCTGCACTGCTGCCCCAGCCCCCCTCAGATCTTCACTCCGCTCCAGAGGCTGACAGGAGTGGACCCAGCAAAAGGAAAAAGTAAATGCTGAGCGCATCGCTCACCTATGGGTCACCCTGCCTAAAGGGCAACTCACCGGCTCTCTCTATTCCTTAGCACGCCTGGGACAGCAGTGGCACCTGCAAAGAAACAAAAGAAGCAAAAAATCATGCTGAGTTACTGTGAAACAGCAACCTCCCCAGTCTGACTGAAGCATGCCACAAGTATACCTTAATGCTGCACCCATCTGGCCTCTGGGGCCAGCACATCTGGCAAGGGGACAACCTAAAGTAAAAAAAAAAAAGAACAGTGAATGCTTAGAGTTGCACCAGCAAGTGAGACTTGAACAATAGCAACTGCTTCTGTCCACCAGTCACTGCTCACCTTGCCCACGTCAGCTTGACTGCTGAGATCCAGCTCCACCTCTGGGAATTCCTTGCTGTCACCAGACTGCTGTCTCTTAGTCAGGTACCATAGAGAAAACCAAATGCTGATGTACAATCTCAGCAGATCTGTTGGCCGGTCAGTGAGGGGGTCTCCCTGTAATACCAGTGGACCACCTAAAACACACAAACAATAATGGAGGCTTACAGCTGCACCAGAAACACCACTACCCTGACCACACAAATACAAGAATACTAGAAAAGAAAAAACAAAAAATAATGCAGCAAAAAAAGCCAGCTCTTATTACTATAAGTCCAACTACCAAATATAATAAAAATAACCCCCATGTCCAATCCCCTCAAAAAACCTTCAAAATATATACCCGCAACCCCCTCAATCCTAAAACTAAAAGATCCATTCAACTATAAACAGCATCTCCCAAATTTTCCATAATTATAGAACACACACTAAAACCAAACAAGCTAAATAAATAAATCCCTGTAATACAATAAACAATAATTGAATTATAAATATTAGAAAACCCTAATAAATTAGCTACATCACACTACCCCAAACCCATCAAAACAAATACTACACACTCACCATAATAAAAACCACCACCAAAAAAATAAAAACCTCCTTTACATCTCACACTACAGCCAATTACACCATTGTAAACCTTAGAAAACACACCCTCAAAAAACACTGTATCTCACCAAAAACAATTCAACAGAACTCAGTTCAAAAATACTCTGACCGACATGTAAACTACAAAACCTAACACGAAAAAGAAACCATATCTCTCACCATACACCATCTACAAACAAGATAAAGCTACACAATAAATCATTCAAAGCCACTAAACAGAAAAAATAACCCTACCCAACTTGAATCCCTACATATCACACACAAAACCCCAATACCACGTATCAGAAGTCTAGCAAAAAAAGCTACTTAAATTAATTCTACCTCAAATACAAACAACCCCTCCAACAAAGCTATCCTCACTCAAAAACCAAATTACACATAACATCAAAAATCAGACAAAACACTACACGCCACCCAAGAGCATAATACTTAATAAAAACCACATAGAAATACCACAACTCATTAAAAATCCAGGTGGAAAGTTTTCTTCAGTTTGAATACTGACAACCACAGAAGAAGAGTTTCTTCACTGAATGTGAACTCCTTTTCTCTCCATAACTCCTTTTATTTCCTGGGAGCACCACAGAGAAATTAGTAAGACAAAGCTGCAAAGAAAAAAAAATCTCCCCTACAAACCCATGCTGGCTTACCTGCTACTGCTGTCCGGCACAAAGAAACCCCCCACACCCACGTGCTCCTGCAGGCGCTGTAAGAAGCTTTCCCACCACCGCAGAAACCACGCTGAGCTCCTCACGGCCCGATGCCAAAGTGAACTCGGGCTCCTCTATT
This sequence comes from Chamaea fasciata, assembly GCF_029207755.1. Lineage (NCBI taxonomy): Eukaryota > Metazoa > Chordata > Aves > Passeriformes > Sylviidae > Chamaea > Chamaea fasciata. The sequence continues at coordinate 72,794 of NW_027094315.1, forward strand.
AAACCGCCCCCGGCTAGAACCGGCCCCTCATTATCCTTTACAGCTTACACTTGTGGCGGCTCTGCTGCCCTCCTCATCCTGACGGTCACACCTGGGGCTGCTCTGTCCCCTCACCATCCTGTGACAGCTCTCACCTGCAGCTGCTGCCAGTCCGAGTGTCGGGGCAGGGGAAGAGGGGACTTGTGCTCATCCCCGGAGAATTCGTTGTCCGCACCTGGCGCGCTGGGGCACCGGGCTTTCCTTGATAGGGATAACGACCCCTCTTCTCCTGCACGTGCCCAAGGCTGAAACTGGGATTCCACCTCCTAAATTCCGTATGTGTGAGGGTCATAATCCCCAAGGAAATCCCCCCGCAATCGTTACCCTCCATTTACAATTTTTCCTTTGGAATCGTTGCTAACTTGTCTTTCTGTGCAAGGGTTCCAAACGTTTATTGGGAGTTCAGTAGCCGGGTTGGCTTTTTTATAACTTAGCTGACAATCCCAGGCTAAATCCAAACACCCAGAGATACAGGGAAATATGGAGACAGTTTATAAATATTGCCCAACCCTTACCCTGAATTCTTCATCACACATCCTCGGAGCAGATTTACTCCATCCTTTCTTCCCAGCAGCACCTCTCCAGCACAAATCTCACTTCTCACAACTGTTTCTTCCCACAAACCAAACAGAAATCTACTACGAGGCGAGGCGGGGAGGGGCGAGGCCGGTCTCGGCGCAGAGCCCCCGGGCCCTCAGGGCGGGCCGGGGGGACCGGAGCAGAGCCCGGGCCGGGTTGGAGCCGGAGCCGGTCTGAGGGCGGAGGCCCCGGGCCCTCAGCGCGGGCCGGGGGGCGGGCGCGATTCCCGGGGCCCGCTGTCCAATCAGCACTGCCGATGCCTCAGCGAGCCCGCCAATCGCGGGGATTCAAAAGGGTGGCGGAAGTAGCTGCTGCTCTATGGGCTCGGTGAGGAACGCCCCGGTGGGGTCCCGGCGCCGTGCACTTGGGACCCGCCCCGCGCCCCTGAAGCCGCGCCCCCGGTACTGCCCGGCCCCGGCTGCCTCCGGGCCCCGCCTCACAGAGCCCCGGCTCCGCCCCGGATCCGCCCCGACCCCGCCCCGGCTCCGCCCCTGCTCCACCCCGAGCCCGTCCCGGCTCCGCCCCGAGCCCGCCCCGGCTCCGCCCAGAGCCCGCCCCGGCTCCGCCCAGAGCCCGCCCCGGCTACGCCCCGGCTCCGCCCCTGCTCCGCCCCGAGCCCGCCCCGGCTCCGCCCCGAGCCCGCCCCGGCTCCGCCCAGAGCCCGCCCCGGCTCCGCCCAAAGCCCGCCCCGGCTCCGCCCCGGCTCCGCCCAAAGCCCGCCCCGGCTCTGTCCCGAGCCCGCCCCGGCTCCGCCCCGAGCCCGCCCCGGCTCCGCCCCGAGCCCGCCCCGGCTCCGCCCCGAGCCCGCCCCGGCGCCCCGCGCTGCCCGGGATGGGGGCGGGACCATCGCCCGCGGCCCCGCCCCGCCCCTCGAAGCTGAGCCGAGCCGAGGTTGCTCGCGGCCCTGCGAGGAGCCAGGCGGGGCCGGGAATGGGAGCGGGCGTTCTGGTTCGGGTCCTGTCAGTGTCGGCTGCGGCTCCCGAGCGGTGCGGCCCCCCTCGGCGGGCGGGCTGTGGGTCTCGGGGCCTGAGGACCGGGCTGGCGTTGCCGTCGGGATCGGGACCGGGATCGCTGCGGGCGGCAGGAGCCGCTCCTGCTCCGCCTGCAGCCGGAGCTGCGCTGGAGTCCTGGCGGGGCTCTGGGCACGGGAGGACGGCGGCGGCGATTTCCTCTGATAACCTCTGATATCGACCCCCCCACAGCATCATTGATCCCCACCCGAGTGTCACTGACCCCCCCAATGTCATTGATGCCCCCCCAATATTCCATTGATCTTCCCTCAGCGTCGCTGACCCCCCCCAAAATTCCATTGATCCCCTCCACTTGATCCCGCCCTTTTTCTCCCCTCACGTTTCCCGCCCTTTTTCTCCCCTCACGTTTCCCGCCCTTTTTCGTGGGGAACGACCCCTGAGGGGTCCTGTGGAAGGATTCTGGAGGTCCGAGGGGTGAATTTGGGGTTTGGAGGGAGGTTTTGGGGGGTCCCAGGGATGGATTTGGGGGTTTTTGGGGGTCCAAGGGATGGATTTGGGGGTCCCGGGGTGGATCTGGGGTCCTGGGGAGGTTTTGGGGGGTCCCAGGGGTGGATTTGGGGTTCATGGGGAGGGGTTGGGGGGTTTTTTGGGGCCTCAGGGGTGAATTTGGGGTCCGGGGAGAGGTTTTGGGGGTTTTTTGGGGTCCCAGGGGTGAATTTGGGGTCTGGGGAGGGGTTTTTGGGGGTCCCTCACCTGCAGGGCGTCGCGGGGGTGGCAGGGGGAGGGGGCAGCGGGGGGAGCCCAGCGCCCACCCCCCCTTGGGCTTCAGGAGGGCGTCGATGAGGCCGAAACAGCTCGGAGGGGGGGGGGGGGGGTCAAAAACGGGGGGGGGTCACGGGCTGGAACCCCCCAGTGCCCCCCAAACCACCCCCAGGGCCCCCCCGACCTCCAGGAGCCCGCAAAACCCTCCTCAGGTTCCTTTGATGCCTCAAATGGGCCGCCCAAACCTCCCGAAGATCCCCGAAAAACACCCACAGCAGCCCCTTGAGACTCCCCGCAGACCCCCCAAACCCCTCCAGGACAACTCGGGACCCCCAGGACCCCCCAAAATCCGCGCCCCCCTCCCCCTGAGGCCTCATTTGACCCGCTCCACGTTGCGGACAGGCACCAGCTGATCAAGCCACAAGCACCAGCACCTGCGGGACTGGGATGGACTGGGAGCACTGGGAGGGTGATCAGAGAGAACTGGGATGGACGGGGAGTGGACTGGGACGAACTGGCAGGCGTGTGGGGGTCCATGGTGGGCACACGGTGCCTTACTGGTCTGTACTGGGATGGGTCTAATGGCCCCAGGGGAGGGGGTGTGGCCACACCGGTCCAGACTGGGAGGGGTGTCACCATGGCGCCGGAGGCGGAGTCGAGGATACGAGCGAGGCAGGGACACCTAGGGGACAGCCAGGGCGCCCCAGGGACACCTAAAGGACAGCCAGGGCACCCCAGGGACACTCAGGGCACCCCAGGGACACCTAGGGGACATCAAGGGCACCCCAGAGGCAGCCACGGCACCCCACAGATAGCCAGGGAACCCCCAGGGACACCTAAGGGACAGCCAGGGCACCCCCAGGGACACCTAAGGAACAGCCAGGGCACCCCCAGGGACACCTATGGGACAGCCAGGGCAGCCCTGGGACACCTAGGGGACAGCCAGGGCACCCCCAGGGACACCTAGAAGACAGCCAGGGCACCCCAGGGACAGCCAGGGAACCCCAGGGACACCTAGGGGACAGCCAGGGCCCCCCAGGGACACCTAGAAGACAGCCAGGGCACCACAGGAACAGCCAGGGCACCCCCGGGGACACCCAGGGGACCCCAGGGACACCTAGGGGACAGGCAGGGCACCCTTGGGACAGCCAGGGCTCCCCCAGGGACAACTAGGGGACAGCCAGGGACCCCCAGGGACACCTAGGTGACAGCCAGGGCACTCCCAGGGACACCTAGGGGACAGGCAGGGCACCCTAGGGTCAGCCAGGGCTCCCCCAGGGACAACTAGGGGACAGCCAGGGAACCCCCAGGGACACCTAGGGGACAGTCAGGGCACTCCAGGGACACCTAGGGGACAGCCAGAGCACCCCAAGGACAGCCAGGGCATCCCCAGGGACACCTCGGGGACAGGCAGGACACCCCCAGGGACACCTAGGGGACAGCCTGGGCACCCCCAGGGACACCTAGGGGACAGCAAGGCACCCCAGGGACACCCTGGGCACCCCCAGGGACACATAAGGGACAGCCAGGGTACCCCAGGGACACCAAGGGGACAGCCAGGGCACCCCAGGGACACCAAGGGGACAGCCAGGGCACCCCCAGGGACACCTAGGGGACAGCTAGGGCACCCCAGGGACAGCCAGGGCATCCCCGGGGACACCTAGGGGACAGCCAGGGCACCCCAGGGACACCCAGGGCACCCCCAGGGACACCAAGGGGACAGCCAGGGCACCTCCAGGGACACCTATGGGACAGCCAGGGCACCCCCAGGGACACCAAGGGGACAGCCAGGGCACCTCCAGGGACACCTAGGGGACAGGCAGGTCACCCCCAGGGACACCAAGGGGACAGCCACGGCACCCCAGGGACACCTAGGGGACAGCCAGGGCACCCCAGGGACAGCCAGGGTACCCCCAGGGACCCCTAGGGGACAGCCTGGGCACCCCCAGGGACAGCCGGGGCACCCCTAGAGCACCTCAGGGACACCCAGGGCACCCCCAGGGACACGTAGGGGACAGCTAGGGCACACCAGGGACAGCCAGGGCACCCCCAGGGACACCTAGGGGACAGCCAGGGCACCCCAGGGACACCCAGGGCACCCCCAGGGACAGCTAGGGGACAGCCAGGGCATCCCCAGGGACACCAGAGCACCCCCAGGGACACTTAGGGGACAGCCAGGGCCCTCCCAGGGACACCAGGGTACACCCAGGGCCCCCCCAGGGACAGACAAGGCACCCCTAGGGACACCTATGGGACAGCCAGGGACCCCCAGGGACAGCCAGGGCACCCCCAGGGACACCTAGGGGACAGCCAGGGCACCCCCAGGGACACCTATAGGAAAGCCTGGGCACCCCAGAGACAGCCAGGGAACCCCAGGGACACTTAGGGGACAGCCAGGGCACCCACAGGGACACTCAGGGCACCCCAGGGACACCTAGGGGACATCAAGGGCACCCCAGAGGCAGCCACGGCACCCCACAGATAGCCAGGGAACCCCCAGGGACACCTAAGGGACAGCCAGGGCACCCCCAGGGACACCTAAGGAACAGCCAGGGCACCCCCAGGGACACCTATGGGACAGCCAGGGCAGCCCTGGGACACCTAGGGGACAGCCAGGGCACCCCCAGGGACACCTATAGGAAAGCCTGGGCACCCCAGGGACAGCCAGGGCCCCCCAGGGACACCTAGAAGACAGCCAGGGCACCACAGGAACAGCCAGGGCACCCCCGGGGACACCCAGGGGACCCCAGGGACACCTAGGGGACAGCCAGGGCACTCCCAGGGACACCTAGGGGACAGGCAGGGCACCCTTGGGACAGCCAGGGCTCCCCCAGGGACAACTAGGGGACAGCCAAGGACCCCCAGGGACACCTAGGTGACAGCCAGGGCACTCCCAGGGACACCTAGGGGACAGGCAGGGCACCCTAGGGTCAGCCAGGGCTCCCCCAGGGACAACTAGGGGACAGCCAGGGAACCCCCAGGGACACCTAGGGGACAGTCAGGGCACCCCCAGGGACACCTAGGGGACAGCAAGGCACCCCAGGGACACCCTGGGCACCCCCAGGGACACATAAGGGACAGCCAGGGTACCCCAGGGACACCAAGGGGACAGCCAGGGCACCCCCAGGGACACCAAGGGGACAGCCAGGGCACCCCCAGGGACAGCCAGGGCCCCCCCAGGGATAGCCAGGGCATCCCCGGGGACACCTAGGGGACAGCCAGGGCACCCCAGGGACACCCAGGGCACCCCCAGGGACACCAAGGGGACAGCCAGGGCACCTCCAGGGACACCTATGGGACAGCCAGGGCACCCCCAGGGACACCAAGGGGACAGCCAGGGCACCCCAGGGACACCCAGGGCACCCCCAGGGACACCAAGGGGACAGCCAGGGCACCTCCAGGGACACCTATGGGACAGCCAGGGCACCCCCAGGGACACCAAGGGGACAGCCAGGGCACCTCCAGGGACACCTAGGGGACAGGCAGGTCACCCCCAGGGACACCAAGGGGACAGCCACGGCACCCCAGGGACACCTAGGGGACAGCCAGGGCACCCCAGGGACAGCCAGGGTACCCCCAGGGACCCCTAGGGGACAGCCTGGGCACCCCCAGGGACAGCCGGGGCACCCCTAGAGCACCTCAGGGACACCCAGGGCACCCCCAGGGACACGTAGGGGACAGCTAGGGCACACCAGGGACAGCCAGGGCACCCCCAGGGACACCTAGGGGACAGCCAGGGCACCCCAGGGACACCCAGGGCACCCCCAGGGACAGCTAGGGGACAGCCAGGGCATCCCCAGGGACACCAGAGCACCCCCAGGGACACTTAGGGGACAGCCAGGGCCCTCCCAGGGACACCAGGGTACACCCAGGGCCCCCCCAGGGACAGACAAGGCACCCCTAGGGACACCTATGGGACAGCCAGGGACCCCCAGGGACAGCCAGGGCACCCCCAGGGACACCTAGGGGACAGCCAGGGCACCCCCAGGGACACCTATAGGAAAGCCTGGGCACCCCAGGGACAGCCAGGGAACCCCAGGGACACCTAGGTGACAGCCAGGGCACTCCCAGGGACACCTAGGGGACAGGCAGGGCACCCTTGGGACAGCCAGGGCTCCCCCAGGGACAACTAGGGGACAGCCAGGGACCCCCAGGGACACCTAGGTGACAGCCAGGGCACTCCCAGGGACACCTAGGGGACAGGCAGGGCACCCTAGGGTCAGCCAGGGCACCCCAGGGACACCTAGGGGACAGCCAGGGCACCCACAGGGACACTCAGGGCACCCCAGGGACACCTAGGGGACATCAAGGGCACCCCAGAGGCAGCCACGGCACCCCACAGATAGCCAGGGAACCCCCAGGGACACCTAAGGGACAGCCAGGGCACCCCCAGGGACACCTAAGGAACAGCCAGGGCACCCCCAGGGACACCTATGGGACAGCCAGGGCAGCCCTGGGACACCTACGGGACAGCCAGGGCACCCCCAGGGCACCCCAGGGACACCCAGGGCACCCCCAGGGACACCTAGGGGACACCCAGGGCACCCCCAGGGACACCGAGGGGACAGCCAGGGCACCCCAGGGACACCTAGGGGACGGGGAAGGCAACCCCAGGGACCCCCAGGGACAGCCAGGGCACCCCAGGGACGCCTTGGGGACAGCAAGGCACCCCAAGGACACCTAGGGGACAGCCAGGGCCCCCCAGGGACACCTAGGAATACAGCCAGGGCCCCCCCAGGGACAGACAAGGTACCCCTAGGGGACAGTCAGGGCACCCCCAGGGACACCTAAAAGACAGCCAGGGCAGCCCTGGGACACCTAGGGGACAGCCAGGGCACCCCCAGGGACACCTAAGAGACAGCCAGGGCACCCCAGGGACAACTAGGGGACAGCCAGGGCACCCCCAGGGACACCTAGGGGACAGCCAGGGCATCCCAGGGACAGTCAGGTCCCCCCAAGGGACACCTAGTGGACAGCCCGTGGACCCCAAGGGACACCTAGGGGACAGCCAGGGCACTCCAGGGACACCTAGGGGACAGCCGGGGCGCCCCCAGGGCCACCTAGGGGAAAGCCAGGGCACCCAGAGCTCCAAGTGCTCTCCAAGGCAGGCTCAAAACCCTTACCAACGATTGGCTTTAATAAAGCAACTCACACAAAGTCACCAGCACCACACGGTTGGTCTGTAACGGCTGCAACAAAATATGCCCTCCTGGAAGCAGTTCAGCACTTACTGATCACTTCTTTGTTTTGGCACTTCCCAGCCAGGGCCTGCGGGGCCTCCTGCAGATGCAGGTCTTCGCTGACAAGGCTCCACTTGTGCAGCAGCAGCAGGATTAGGGGCAGGAGCAGGAGCAGCTCCCTGAAATTTTAGAAAATATTAGAAAAATACAGGCAAAAATCTCACCTCTGTCCTCCCCTAAGAACATCCCTAGGACATCATCCCAGTTTTTCCCAGCTAGGAGCTGCAAGGAATTCAGGCAGGGGAATTGACATCAGGGAACAGCTTTGTAAAGTCAAAGGCAGAAAGAGAAGATCCACCAGCAAAGGGCAGGAAAGGGGAAAGGTTTCTGAAAACATTTCTGCAGTCTAATTAATAATTATTTCTGCTTCCCCAGCGAGAAGAACACAAACTCACAGCCATTCAGGCCTGACAGTCCCCTGCAGCCAGAGCTCAGCACACATCCACAGAAGCAAGTCCAGCACCTGAAAGAAAAAAAAAAAAAAAAAACAACAAAAAAACACAATCAAACCAGAAGGAAAAGGTGATTTCTTTGGCTTCAAAGTTATTTCAAGTTCTTAAAGCCCAACACAGCTGATAGGAGAAACAGAGTCAGGGCTCCTGGCAGACAGAGGGTGTTTTCCCCCCCAGGGGACTGCAGAGGAATTGTCTGGGACTTGGACTGTCCCTCGGGGTGACACCAGTTGCTGTGACTTTTATCATTCCATATGTTTGACTCCCAAAACTTCCCAGCCCAGGGGCTTGAGCTGACAGGGCAGCACAAAGATTGTTCTCTGTGTGGTGCCCAGATTTGGGGTTCACTGTCACCTTTGCTAGTTTAGATGAATTATACCCACGGCCCCGAATTCCCTGCTCAGTTCCTGCTGCAATAACCTCACAGTGCCTCACAGAGCATGGATATTCCCACGCAGAGCTGCTGCTTGAATGCCAGATGTGTCAGGAACTAGCAGAGCTTCCAAGGAAGCTCAGCAGGATAGGGACAGGATAGGTTTCTATTCCATAGATTTGGTTAATTCTAACCCTCATCCCCTGGGGGTCACCTGTCAGATTTCCCTGGAATTCAGCCACCCCCCTGAGCTCGGGCTCCAGGTGATGTTTCAGAGCAGGAGAAGGCACTGGCCGGCCTGTGCTGAGGCAGCCCCTGTGCCCTCGGGAGGACACAGCTCCCTGCAGGAGCTCAGCTCCTTTCCGAGCCCCAGCAGTGGCCTCTGCAAGTGCCTTTCCCTCAGGCAAGGGATGCCCATCCCTGCCTTCAGCACACCTCCAGTGGGACCCACCTGCAAAAGCTTTCCATCACTTCTGCACTCCGGCTGGCTCCCTGGAAAAGTCCAGACTTCATCCAAACGAAACTCCATCCCACTCAAACCTTTGATTTTGAGGCATCTCCGAGGGCCGTTGCTCTGGATTTAATTTCTGTGAGGGAGGAGCGCCTTGGCTTTAATGCTGCCGATGGGTGATGTCCTCAGGCTGAAAGGGAGGGGATTTGGGGTGGCCAGGACATCCCTGGCAACTGTGTGGGAGCTCCGGGAGGTGGGAATTGCTGTCTGAGCCCCTCTGCAGACAGCCCGAGCCGCCGTTCCCGGGCAATGCCAGCTGTTCCCTGGGGAGCTCTTGGGCTGTGGGTGCCTCTGTCCGGGCTGCAGCATCTCCCCGTGCCCGGTGGGAGCAGCCCCTGGCCGAGGAGCCGCGGCAGCCCCGGGGCCGTGTCCGTGCCAGCCCCGAGCCCGGCCCCGGGCCCTGCGTTTGGCCGCCGCTGCCACGGGCGGGGCCCCGCAGGCACAGCTCCTCCCCTGCACATCATCCCAGGGCTGCTGGCCCCGCTGGGGCTGCCGGCCTCCTTCCTCCCTGCGCCTCCGGGCACCCGGGACACGTGCAGGAAACACCGAGGGACACTGCAGGCGGCACGGGGGGGCACCGAGGCCTCCGGCCAGAAAAGCAGCCCCGGCCTCAGCAGGTGCCATCAGTTTGGCCCGGCAACACTCACCTGCAGGAAACGCCCCTGTGCGGGTGGGACCGGCCCTGCCTCTCTGCAGAGCTTTGGCCGTGGAAGAAGGGAAGCCTCAGGACTTGTCCTGCTCTTTTCCGCCCAGAAAGAGACTTTGTGTAAGTACTTTTACGGCAGCTGTTGAGTAAATCCTGGAAAGGACAGGAAATCAGCGTCACTGGAAGAGCTTTGTGCTGTCGTGAGCTGCCAGCCAGTTCTGCCCTCGAGCCATTCCAGGGGCTGCTGTGTGAAGCAGCTTTGGCAGAGAAGGCGGCACTGCACTTACCTTAGTGGGGCCAAGCGTTGCCATCCTATGGAGGTCCATCCCCATAATGCAGAGATTGGTTCAGCTGCTTGGAGCAGAGTCCGGGTAATGCCAAGGTGCTGAGTTCGATTCTCAAACGGTCCGTCTGCTTGAGAGTCAGATTTTAGGATCCCTCTCAGGCTCAGTATATCCTGTGACCTGGAAATAAGAGGAAAATTCTCGGCTGAGTTTTAATGAAACAGCTTTTGCCATTGCAGGGTGTGAGCTGCACTCGGTGATTTTCGGCCGCGATGAGCCCCACGAGCATTCCGCCCTTCCTTGCCGCCATCTTGGTTGCGTCTGAGGCCACTTCCGGTCCCGCCGGCATCTTTTTTGCGGCACCGCTAAGGCCCCTGGCAGGTGTTTACACAGACGCCTGACTAAATCCACGAATCCGAACCCGGAGGCGGCGCGGATGAGCACATGGCCGGTGTCTGCACACCTGGAAACGCCGCGGAAAATTGCGCCCGGGCGGCGCTGTAGTCGGGGTTTTTGTGCAGGCATCTGCGTAAACGCCTACAGGGTCCTTATTTTTTCCCGCCCTTTTGGCCGCCCTTTTTGGAAGGTCGGGCGCCTCGCGCCTCGGCGCCATTTTGTGAGGGGCGACGCGTGACTTCCGCTTTTCCTTGCCGCCATCTTGGTTGCTCCTGAGGCCACTTCCGTCCCGGCCGCCATGTTCTTTGTGGCTCGGCATAGGCCTCCACCAGGTGTTTACACAGACGCCTGACTAAATCCACGAATCCGAACGCAAGCGCGTCGCGACTGAGCACACGGCCCGTGTCGGCACACCTGGAAACGCCGCGGAAAATTGCGCCCGGGCAGCGCCGTAGTCGGGGTTTTTGTGCAGGCGTCTGGCTAAATGCCTATAGGGTCCTTATTTTTTCCCGCCCTTTTGGCCGCCTTTTTTGGAAGGTCGGGCGCCTCGCGCTTCGGCGCCATTTTGTGAGGGGCGACGTGTGACTTCCGCTTTCCCTTGCCGCCATCTTGGTTGCTCCTGAGGCCACTTCCGTCCCGGCCGCCATGTTCTTTGTGGCTCGGCATAGGCCTCCGCCAGGTGTTTACGCAGACGCCTGACTAAATCAACGACTCTGAACGCGGACGCGGCGCGACTGAGCACACGGCCCGTGTCCCCACACCTGGAAACGCCGCGGAAAATTGCCCCCGGGCGGCGCCGTAGTCGGGGTTTTGTGCAGGCAGCTGCATAAACACCTATAGGGTCCTTATTTTTCCCGCCCTTTTGGCCGCCCTTTTTAGAAGGTCAGGCGCCTCGCGTCTCGCCGCCATCTTGGTAGTGGAACCCACTAAAATGCCCCCTCGGCCGCTCACACAAGCGCCTGACTCAATGGACTGCCGCCCGCGGCGCCGCTGCGCCCCCATCCCGTGTCCGCACACCCGCAGACGCCGCGGAAAAGCGCGCCCGGACGGCTCCGGGGTCCGGGTGGCGCGCGCAGGCAGCCGGCTGCCACGCGCCCGGGCTCCTTGCCTTTTTCCCTCCCTTTCGGCCCCGAGCTGCGGGCGGGCGGGCGGCAGCGCCGCCCCCGAGCTCACAATGCGGGGCTGCCACGCGCGTCGGGGACGGGCGGGGGGGGACAGCTGCACTACCGCTCTTTGCCCACAGGGTGGCAGCACTGCCGCACGGCTCCGGCGGGACGGTCATGGGGGACAGCTGCACTACCGCTCTTTGCCCACAGGGTGGCAGCATTGCCGCACAGATCAGGCGGGACGGGCGGGAGGGACAGCTGCACTACCGCTCTTTGCCCACACGATGGCAGCATTGCCGCACAGATCAGGCGGGACGGGCGGGAGGGACAGCTGCACTACCGCTCTCTGCCCACAGGGTGGCAGCACTGCCGCGCGGCGGCGCGGAGCGGAGCCATAAACGAACGTGCCCAGGAATGCCCTTCCGAACAGCCTCCGGAATAAACGGCCCAAAAGACCCCCGAGCACACCTGCGAGAACCCTGCCAGCAACCAGACCGAACCAAAAAAGCCTTTCGTTCAGGCTCTATTTCAATATTTTTTATCTTTGTGATTCTGATATTTACATTAATCATTACAATTCAGCTTTTATATTATGTACATTATACATCATGTATTATGTTTATTATACTATTATATTTATTATATATATTAAGTATAGAAAGTTATATATAAAATAATTTATTATTTATTATGTAATGTTATAAATAATAATACATTTCATTGAAATATCATGATTATGTACATTATAGATGTTTATATTATGTATATTATATATATTTATAAAACGTGTAGTATGTAATAATATATTGTGTATTTATTATTTATATTATTTTTCATATCCTATACTTTTTGTTATTTTTCTTTTTCATTATTTTTTAATTCGTTTGTTTATATTTTAAACGATATTTTACACTAGATGAATTCATTAACCTAACACATCAGAAACACAATTAATTTGAATTAAATGAGCCTGGTTTTCTAAGGGGTAAAGTTTTAATCTTTATTCAAATAATATGGGCATGTTTTCTCTTTCTCTATGGTTTTTTTTTGGTGGGTTGCGGGGGAGTTTAGTTTGTGGGTTTTCTTTTTTTGTTCGCTTTGTTTTGGAGTTCTTTGCTAATAAACAAGCAGGGTCGGAGAGTTCAAAATAAAACGTCTACTTTGTTTTTATTGCCCCCTCTGAAATACGCCTCGACAGCCTGGACAGCAGGCTGCTGCTGGTAACACTGTGCACGGGTAGGAGGAGACCTGGTCGGGGCTGGGAAGGAAAAAACGGCACCACGGTGGTCACAGCTTTCTCCCTTCAGGAGTTTTATGGAGCAGAAAATACAGAGCTTTTGCCAACTGCGCTCTCTATGACATCCCGACGTCCAGCGGGCACGGAGGTCATTTCTCATCTTTCTTGCCAACAGCCAAACCCCCAGGCGCCCGGGGGAAGAAAGAGTATGGGGAAAAAAAAAAGGAACAAAGAAAACATGAAAAAATAAACCAAAACTATAGAAAATAATAAATAAAATTAAAATACCAAAAGAAAAAAATTTCAAAGTAACAAAAAAGTGGAAAAAAAATTTAAACAAAAAATTAAAATAAAAAACTAAAAGTAGTTTTAACAAGTAAATAAATAGCTAAAGAAAAAATATAAAAATTAAAAAACGGAAGAAAAAGTCTTTGAAAAACCACAAAACGCAACATGAGAAACCACAACAAAAGAGCATAAAAATACAAAAATAACAAGAAATAAAATACAAAATTAAATAAATGCAGCTTTCACCTCCTGCCACTGCCTAAAAAAGCACCATGGCTTTCCTCAATTATGCAGCAATAAGGGAAACAAACCCAGTGCCCCCCAGAACAGAAGGTTTTCTAGACAATTCCCACTTTTGCTTGGAAACAAATTCTATTTTAGTGGGAAGCTCATTTTGGACAAACACCCAAATGTGCCAAGGTAGGAAAGAACCAGCCCCCTGTGTCCAAGGAACAGCAGCTAGGCCTGGATTCAGGTTTTAATGGCATTTATGTAATTAAAAATGCAGTAAATTGAACTTTACAAAGAGATGAATCATGGCAAATAAATACTTCAACGTTTTCTTGGGAATTCACAGAATTTTGTGGAGATGGTGCTGGACAATTCCTGATTTACCAACATTAATTGGGTAAATTTCCTTGGAAATGTGCTCTACAAGGTGCAAAAATTCCAATTAGGATGGAAAATTGGAATAAATAAATATTCCCTTACTAAAATCAGAGAGAAAATCAGAGTTATTCCTTCAAATAAAAGGAAGGAATAACATCTAAATCCAAGCTTGCCTGGAAAACAAGCTCAGGAATTTCTAACATTGAAAACTTTTGCAAGAGTCATGAAGTTGGTGAAAGTTCATGGAATGATGATTTAAAATCTGCTTCCTCTGCTCTAATTTAAAGGGAAGTGGGAATTCAACAGGTCCAGTTACTCCTATCCAACCTTGGACTGGGATAAGGCCTTCCAGTGGCTTCACTTCCTACTGGCTCTCTCCTTTTTGCCCACAACCTGGAAGAGGAAAAGCAACAGGAATAAAGTCTCAAACAGGATGGCCTTGGTCCAGGCAGGCTGAAATGCAGCTCCCAGGGAGGGAGGCCAGGCTGTGCCTCGGGGAGCTCCGGGAATCTGGGATTGCCCGTGGGATTAAAGGGCTGGAAAAGCACACCCACCTGCCAGGTTCAGTGCTGGGACCGAGCAAGGCCGGGGCTCGGGGGCAGCAGTCAGAGCTGGGACTGCAGGAGAACACCCCAAACCCGGGTTAAACATCCGGCACGACACGCAGCACGCTCCGGGAGAAACTCGGGTGGGAGAAGCCCCGGGATGCTCCACGTTCCTTGCCCTTGGCAGCTGTGCCAGGGCCTCCCTCAGAATGCTGACCTCACCGTGCAGCTCCTACAAAATAGGAGAACTTATGGGAATCGCCCAGCAATCCATGGACTTCCAGTTATTAAGAACCACAGCTGCAGCGAAAGGTGTACAAACTCTACTGCAAACCAGTAGGTCTGAGGAGACGCAGGGATTTATTCCAGAGGTGGCATGTTGGTGTTACTACTTTAAGCTCCTGCCGCTAGAACATATTTGTACAATAAAAACATTATTGAGGCAGCTAAATTAAAATTAGATTTTTTACAGTAAAGTCAGCCAAAAAAGAGAGTCTCAAAATTAAGATATAGGCCGCACAGTTATTTAAAAAAAAAGTTCTCATTCATGAGCATAACCTGCCAGCCTCTCATGTTTTCAGTCCTTACCATTTATTTTTACCAAGGTGATGATTAAAACCGTGTAAAAAGCTCAAAAAAAAATATATCCAGGACAAGGCAGGTGTTTTCCCAAGTACCCTCAGTGTGGAGCTGTGTCAGCCACAAGTGTTTGCTCCCTCAGCCCAGCCCGGAGCAGGCTCCAGCTGCTGCCCAGGGGGTTTACCAAGGGACTCACTTGTTTCAAGCTGTAAATGCAGGTGGCCTGCACTGGAGTGCCAAAAAATGTGAAATATGTGACTCTCACCTTGAATAGCGATCGATCTTCTCAGGGGAGCCCCTCACCCAGGATGGGGGGCTCTGCCACGGATTTCATCCCTCTGCATCTGAAAGAAAGTTGGGACAAAAGTCAGAGTGCTGCAGGATACCTTGACAGCTCCACACGTCTTGTGGCAATCTAGGAATACCCTCTACAGTCTAACCACACCCCACATCACAAATTTCAAGCCCCCGGCACTATTACCCTCGTACCCCTACACCCAGACTGAGCAGCAAGGCAGAGCAGCTCCCGGCCAAACACACACCAACACCCGTGACACAGCACAGGACAAACGAGGGGACACAACAGGGACAGAAAACTCTGGCAAGAAGAATGACCCTGAGGGTCCAGAGAACTCGGAATGAGATGACCGAGGTAAGATGGAAGGTGAGCTGGCCAGGCTCAGAGAACCCTGCAGGAACAAGATGCCATCGGGATGACTTATCCCAAGAAATGCAGAGATGGATGCCCGAGAATCCTACGGTCAGAATCCTCCACCTGTCTTTGCATTCTCACAAGACCTAACCCGCCGGAATGGATCAGGGCGGTGCACGGCTGTCAGTACAGCTCAGAACAAGACCTGAAAAGGCATCGGACTGGATGCTTGTGAAGAGAGATGGATTCTGATGAGTGTCCGAGCAGCTGAGACAAAGGCACCTGGCTGAGGAGCACAGAGATCAGAAATGCTAAGACTGATGCCAGGGGTTTTGATAGGCCCCTCAAAGGGCTAAGTGAAAAGACAGCACACACAAGACACCCAAAGGACAGAGAGCACAACAGACAAGTGACACAACACACACCAGGACTGCTCTGCCCTGCACACCTCGGCACTGTGATCCAGAATGAGACCTTCCCTTGATGTAGCCTAAGGGGTCACATCTTGGACATCCCTGTCACCAAAAATGACTCAAAAAATCCCTCCCAGTGGCCCCTGATCCCACACCCCGCTTTCAAGCCCTCCCTGGCTCCGAGCCCTCCACTTATCTCTCGGACGTCTAGGGAGGTGAATCCACGCTGGGTGCCAAAGAAGGCCGCCTCTCCCTCAGGGAAATTCCTGCTGCTGCTGGGCTGTTGTCTCCTACACAGCTACAATAAAGAAAACCAAACATCAAAGCATAATCTTAGCAGCACATCAGCCAGAAACCAGCAATTCTGCTACTCACTGTCTCCTAAGCTTGCCTGTGACCTCGGCCCCGTGCTTCAGCTGCGCTCAGAGGCCAACGCCGGCGTCGCAGGGTCTGCCTGGGTAAAGAGCAGACAAGGTGACGTGGCAGCGCTGGAACTTGAGGGGACCATCCCTCCTTCTCCTCCCTGACTCACCTCAACTCCTCGCCCGTTATCCAAGCCTACCTGGATGGGGCCTTCACAAGGAGAAGATCAAGGCTCCATCACAGACTCCTGGAATGCTCCCGGAGCGCTCACGGGTGAGGTGACCCGGGTCTGTCGTCCGGTTGGTGAGAGGGGAGCTCGGCCTCCTGCGAGTGGACTCCCTAAAACACACAAGAACGGAGGCTTAGAGTTGCACCAGCGAGTGAGGCTTGAACAATAGCAACTGCTTCTGTCCACCCATCACTGCTCACCTCGCCCACGTCAGCTTGACTGCTGAGATCCGGCTTTACCACCTAAAAATAAAGACAAAGAACAGAGCTGTAACACAGCCATCATTTACACCTCCCCTGCAAACACAAACAGGGACTGACCTTCTCAGGGGAGCCCCTCACCCAGGATGGGGGGCTCTGCCACAGATTTCATCCCTCTGCATCTGAAAGAAAGTTTGGACAAAAGTCAGAGTGCTGCAGGATACCTTGACAGCTCCACACATCTTGTGCCAATCTAGGAATACCCTCGACAGTCTAACTACACCCCACATCCCCACATCACAAAATGCAAGTCCCCGGGACTCATCCTATTACTTCTACACCCAGACTGAGCATCAAGGCAGAGCAGCTCCGGGCCAAACACACACCAACACCCATGACACAGCACAGGAAAAACGAGGGGACACAACAGGGACAGAAAACTCTGGGCAAGAAGAATGACCCTGAGGGTCCAGAGAACTCGGAATGAGATGACCGAGGTAAGATGGATGGTGAGCTGGCCAGGCTCAGAGAACCCTGCAGGAACAAGATGCCATCGGGATGACTTATCCCAAGAAACGCAGAGATGGATGCCCGAGAATCCTACGGTCAGAATCCTCCACCTGTCTTTGCATTCTCACAAGACCTAACCCGCCGGAATGGATCAGGGCGGTGCACGGCTGTCAATACAGCTCAGAACAAGACCTGAAAAGGCATCGGACTGGATGCTTGTGAAGAGAGATGGATTCTGATGAGTGTCCAAGCAGCTGAGACAAAGGCACCTGGCTGAGGAGCACAGAGATCAGAAATGCTAAGACTGATGCCAGAGGTTTTGACAGGCCCCTGAAAGGACTAAAGGAAAAGACAAGACACCCAAAAGACACAGAGTGCACAAGAGACACAACACACCCTGGGACTGCTCTGCCCTGCACACCTCAGCCCTGTGATTCAGAATGAGACTTTCCCTTCATGTAGCCTAAGGGGTCACATCTGGGACATCCCCAGCTCCAAACCCGACTGAAAAAATCCCTCCCGGTGACCCCTGCCCTGGCACCCTGCTTTCATCCCCTCCCTAGTTCCGAGCCCTCCACTTATCTCTCAGACGTCTGGGAAGGTGAATCCACGCTGGGTGCCAAAGAAGGCCGCCTCTCCCTCAGGGAAATTCCTGCTGTCGCTGGGCTGCTGTCTCCTAGTCAGCTACAATAAAGAAAACCAAATATCAAAGCATAATCTTAGCTGCACATCAGCCAAAAACCAGCAGCTCTGCTATTCACCGTCTCTTAAGCAGGACCGGGCCCTCGGGCCCCGTGCGTGCTTCAGCTGAGCTCGGAGGCCGACGCTCGCAGCGCCAAAGCCTTAGAGGCATTACTGGCACCGAGCCCACCCACCGTGGCCTCCATTAGGGCTGTGAGCATCCCCGGTTAGAGCAGGACAGGAACGCAGGGTGGACATCCCCGGTGAACCTCAACCCTGTGGACTCTGCCCCACCACTGTCACTTCCTGCCTGGCCCTAGCTTAGGGCTACTGCCTGCACCTCTCAGGACTTCTGGCCTTGTCTTGCGTTAGGATTGCTGCCGGCACCTGCTCTCAGGGAAACAGTGTTGGAAGCAGCGCTGTGAGGGCCGGGATGCCTGTACTCTGACTTGTATCCTAGGCTATACTACCGATTTTCACTGTGTGTTCTCTAGACCTCGAGTCCTTTACTTCTCAAGCCCTCCTTCAGCCTCTGTGTGCCACTGTAAACTCCCCCTGCTGAACCCTACTAACCCTATGCCTTGCAACTAGCATTGCTCCTAATCAGGACGCTCCTGGGCCAGGAATCCCCTGCTGCAGCCTAACCCTGTGGACTCTAAAAGAAGGCCAATAATGTGAAGCTCCCTAGAACATGGAGATGGGTCAGAACTGCCCCGCCCAGCAAAGGCTCTGGTGAAGCTGAGGAGAAACCCTCACCCTTTACTTTTGAAGGGACCACCCCACTAGGGCCTTCTCTTCTAAGGTAACTTTAAATCACCTCCTGGGACTGAAAAGGTTTTTTCCCTTCTCCTGACCACCAGCCCCAACACTTAGCTTTTGGAACACGAGTGGAATGTCCGTCCTCGACAGAACGTTCTCAGCATCTCAGGCATGTTCTCAGCATCCGCTTTGGGGCTGCCGTATCCAGACTTTGTCTCCGCACCTCCTCGCGCTACCTAGGATCACAAAACAGGAAATGTGACTATCCCCCTCCAGAAGAGTAATCCCCAGGGCTCCTCTGCACCGCTGCCCCAGCTCCCCCTCAGATCTTCACTCCGCTCCAGAGGCTGACAGGAGTGGACCCAGCAAAAGGAAAAAGTAAATGCTGAGCGCATCGCTCACCTATGGGTCACCCTGCCTAAAGGGCAACTCACCGGCTCTCTCTATTCCTTAGCACGCCTGGGACAGCAGTGGCACCTGCAAAGAAACAAAAGAAGCAAAAAATCATGCTGAGTTACTGTGAAACAGCAACCTCCCCAGTCTGACTGAAGCATGCCACAAGTATACCTTAATGCTGCACCCATCTGGCCTCTGGGGCCAGCACATCTGGCAAGGGGACAACCTAAAGTAAAAAAAAAAAAGAACAGTGAATGCTTAGAGTTGCACCAGCAAGTGAGACTTGAACAATAGCAACTGCTTCTGTCCACCAGTCACTGCTCACCTTGCCCACGTCAGCTTGACTGCTGAGATCCAGCTCCACCTCTGGGAATTCCTTGCTGTCACCAGACTGCTGTCTCTTAGTCAGGTACCGTAGAGAAATCCAAATGCTGATGTACAATCTCAGCAGATCTGTTGGCCGGTCAGTGAGGGGGTCTCCCTGTAATACCAGTGGACCACCTAAAACACACAAACAATAATGGAGGCTTACAGCTGCACCAGAAACACCACTACCCTGACCACACAAATACATGAATACTAGAAAAGAAAAAACAAAAAATAATGCAGCAAAAAAAGCCAACTCTTATTACTATAAGTCCAACTACCAAATATAATAAAAATAACCCCCATGTCCAATCCCCTCAAAAAAACTTCAAAATATATACCCGCAACCCCCTCAATCCTAAAACTAAAAGATCCATTCAACTATAAACAGCATCTCCCAAATTTTCCATAATTATAGAACACACACTAAAACCAAACAAGCTAAATAAATAAATCCCTGTAATACAATAAACAATAATTGAATTATAAATATTAGAAAACCCTAATAAATTAGCTACATCACACTACCCCAAACCCATCAAAACAAATACTACACACTCACCATAATAAAAACCACCACCAAAAAAATAAAAACCTCCTTTACATCTCACACTACAGCCAATTACACCATTGTAAACCTTAGAAAACACACCCTCAAAAAACACTGTATCTCACCAAAAACAATTCAACAGAACTCAGTTCAAAAATACTCTGACCGACATGTAAACTACAAAACCTAACACGAAAAAGAAACCATATCTCTCACCATACACCATCTACAAACAAGATAAAGCTACACAATAAATCATTCAAAGCCACTAAACAGAAAAAATAGCCCTACCCAACTTGAATCCCTACATATCACACACAAAACCCCAATACCACGTATCAGAAGTCTAGCAAAAAAAGCTACTTAAATTAATTCTACCTCAAATACAAACAACCCCTCCAACAAAGTTATCCTCACTCAAAAACCAAATTACACATAACATCAAAAATCAGACAAAACACTACACGCCACCCAAGAGCATAATACTTAATAAAAACCACATAGAAATACCACAACTCATTAAAAATCCAGGTGGAAAGTTTTCTTCAGTTTGAATACTGACAACCACAGAAGAAGAGTTTCTTCACTGAATTTGAACTCCTTTTCTCTCCATAACGCCTTTTATTTCCTGGGAGCACCACAGAGAAATTAGTAAGACAAAGCTGCAAAGAAAAAAAAAATCTCCCCTACAAACCCATGCTGGCTTACCTGCTACTGTTGTCCGGCACAAAGAAACCCCCCACATCCACGTGCTCCTGCAGGCGCTGTAAGAAGCTTTCCCACCACCGCAGAAACCACGCTGAGCTCCTCACGGCCCGATGCCAAAGTGAACTCGGGCTCCTCTATTAAACCGCCCCCGGCTAGAACCGGCCCCTCATTATCCTTTACAGCTCACACTTGTGGCGGCTCTGCTGCCCTCCTCATCCTGACGGTCACACCTGGGGCTGCTCTGTCCCCTCACCATCCTGTGACAGCTCTCACCTGCAGCTGCTGCCAGTCCGAGTGTCGGGGCAGGGGAAGAGGGGACTTGTGCTCATCCCCGGAGAATTCGTTGTCCGCACCTGACGCGCTGGGGCACCGGGCTTTCCTTGATAGGGATAACGACCCCTCTTCTCCTGCACGTGCCCAAGGCTGAAACTGGGATTCCACCTCCTAAATTCCGTATGTGTGAGGGTCATAATCCCCAAGGAAATCCCCCCGCAATCGTTACCCTCCATTTACAATTTTTCCTTTGGAATCGTTGCTAACTTGTCTTTCTGTGCAAGGGTTCCAAACGTTTATTGGGAGTTCAGTAGCCGGGTTGGCTTGTTTATAACTTAGCTGACAATCCCAGGCTAAATCCAAACACCCAGAGATACAGGGAAATATGGAGACAGTTTATAAATATTGCCCAACCCTTACCCTGAATTCTTCATCACACATCCTCGGAGCAGATTTACTCCATCCTTTCTTCCCAGCAGCACCTCTCCAGCACAAATCTCACTTCTCACAACTGTTTCTTCCCACAAACCAAACAGAAATCTACTACAGGGCGAGGCGGGGAGGGGCGAGGCCGGTCTCGGGGCAGAGCCCCCGGGCCCTCAGGCCGGGCCGGGGGGACCGGAGCCGGTCTGAGGGCGGAGGCCCCGGGCCCTCAGCGCGGGCCGGGGGGCGGGCGCGATTCCCGGGGCCCGCTGTCCAATCAGCACTGCCGATGCCTCAGCGAGCCCGCCAATCGCGGGGATTCAAAAGGGTGGCGGAAGTAGCTGCTGCTCTATGGGCTCGGTGAGGAACGCCCCGGTGGGGTCCCGGCGCCGTGCACTTGGGACCCGCCCCGCGCCCCTGAAGCCGCGCCCCCGGTACTGCCCGGCCCCGGCTGCCTCCGGGCCCCGCCTCACAGAGCCCCGGCTCCGCCCCGGCTCCGCCCCTGCTCCACCCCGAGCCCGCCCCGGCTCCGCCCCGAGCCCGCCCCGGCTCCGCCCAGAGCCCGCCCCGGCTCCGCCCCGGCTCCGCCCCTGCTCCGCCCCGAGCCCGCCCCGGCTCCGCCCCGAGCCCGCCCCGGCTCCGCCCCGAGCCCGCCCCGGCTCCGCCCAAAGCCCGCCCCGGCTCCGCCCCGGCTCCGCCCAAAGCCCGCCCCGGCTCTGTCCCGAGCCCGCCCCGGCTCCGCCCCGAGCCCGCCCCGGCTCCACCCCGGCTCCGCCCCGAGCCCACCCCGCCTCCGCCCCGAGCCCGCCCCGGCGCCCCGCGCTGCCCGGGATGGGGGCGGGACCATCGCCCGCGGCCCCGCCCCGCCCCTCGAAGCTGAGCCGAGCCGAGGTTGCTCGCGGCCCTGCGAGGAGCCAGGCGGGGCCGGGAATGGGAGCGGGCGTTCTGGTTCGGGTCCTGTCAGTGTCGGCTGCGGCTCCCGAGCGGTGCGGCCTCCCCCGGCGGGCGGGCTATGGGTCTCGGGGCCTGAGGACCGGGCTGGCGTTGCGGTCGGGATCGGGACCGGGATCGCTGCGGGCGGCAGGAGCCGCTCCTGCTCCGCCTGCAGCCGGAGCTGCGCTGGAGTCCTGGCGGGGCTCTGGGCACGGGAGGACGGCGGCGGCGATTTCCTCTGATAACCTCTGATATCGACCCCCCCACAGCATCATTGATCCCCACCCGAGTGTCACTGACCCCCCCCAATGTCATTGATGCCCCCCCAATATTCCATTGATCTTCCCTCAGCGTCGCTGACCCCCCCCAAAATTCCATTGATCCCCTCCACTTGATCCCGCCCTTTTTCTCCCCTCACGTTTCCCGCCCTTTTTCTCCCCTCACGTTTCCCGCCCTTTTTCTCCCCTCACGTTTCCCGCCCTTTTTCGTGGGGAACGACCCCTGAGGGGTCCTGTGGAAGGATTCTGGAGGTCCGAGGGGTGAATTTGGGGTTTGAAGGGAGGTTTTGGGGGGTCCCAGGGATGGATTTGGGGGTTTTTGGGGGTCCAAGGGATGGATTTGGGGGTCCCGGGGTGGATCTGGGGTCCTGGGGAGGTTTTGGGGGGTCCCAGGGGTGGATTTGGGGTTCATGGGGAGGGGTTTGGGGGTTTTTTGGGGCCTCAGGGCTGAATTTGGGGTCCGGGGAGAGGTTTTGGGGGTTTTTCGGGGTCCCAGGGGTGAATTTGGGGTCTGGGGAGGGGTTTTTGGGGGTCCCTCACCTGCAGGGCGTCGCTGGGGTGGCAGGGGGAGGGGGCAGCGGGGGGGGCCCAGCGCCCACCCCCCCTTGGGCTTCAGGAGGGCGTCGATGAGACCGAAACAGCTCGGGGGGGGGTCAAAAACCGGGGGGGGGACACTGGCTGGAACCCCCCAGTGCCCCCCAAACCACCCCCAGGGCCCCCCCCGACCTCCAGGAGCCCGCAAAACCCTCCTCAGGTTCCTTTGATGCCTCAAATGGGCCGCCCAAACCTCCCGAAGATCCCCCAAAAACACCCACAGCAGCCCCTTGAGACTCCCCCCAGGCCCCCCAAAACCCCCCAAACCCCTCCAGGACAACTCGGGACCCCCAGGACCCCCCAAAATCCGCCCCCCCCTCCCCCTGAGGCCTCATTTGACCCGCTCCACGTTGCGGACAGGCACCAGCTGATCAAGCCACAAGCACCAGCACCTGCGGGACTGGGATGGACTGGGAGCACTGGGAGGGTGATCAGAGAGAACTGGGATGGACGGGGAGTGGACTGGGATGAACTGGCAGGTGTGTGGGGGTCGATGGTGGGCACAAGGTGCCTTACTGGTCTATACTGGGATGGGTCTATTGGCCCCACGGGAGGGGGTGTGGCCACACTGGTCCAGACTGGGAGGGGTGTCACCATGGCGCCAGAGGCGGAGTCGAGGATCCGGGCGAGGCAGGGACACCTAGGGGACAGCCAGGGCACCCGAGACACCTAAGGGACAGCCAGGGGACCCCCAGAAACACCCCGGGCACCCCCAGGGACACCTAGGGGACAGCCAGGGCACCCCCAGATACAGCCAGGGCCCCCCAGAGGACAGCCAGGGCATCCCAGTGACACCAGAGCACCCCCAGGGACACCTATGAGACAGCCAGGGCACCCCAGGGACAATCAGGGCCCCCACAGGGACACCTATGGGACAGCCAGAGCCCCCGCAGGGACACCCAGGGAACCCCCAGGGATACCTAGGGGACAGCCAGGGCACCACCACGGACACCTAAAGGACAGCCTGGGCACCCCAGGGACAGCCACGGCACCATAGGGACACCTAGAAGACAGCCAGGGCCCCCACAGGGACAGCCAGGGACCCCCAAGGGACAGAGAAGGCACCCCCAGGGACACGTAGGGTACAGCCAGGG
The DNA here is from genome assembly GCF_029207755.1 of Chamaea fasciata. Classification (NCBI taxonomy): domain Eukaryota; kingdom Metazoa; phylum Chordata; class Aves; order Passeriformes; family Sylviidae; genus Chamaea; species Chamaea fasciata. The sequence continues at coordinate 96,833 of NW_027094315.1, forward strand.
CAACCCCAGGGACAGCCACGGCCACACCAGGGGCAGCCAGGGCCGCCCCAGGGAGAGCCAGAGCATCCCCAGGGCACCGCCACGGACACCAAGGAAACCCCCAGGGACAGATAGAGGACACCCAGGTAACCCCAGGGACACCTAGGGGACAGCAAGGGCACCTCAGGGACAGCCAGGGCACCCCCAGGGACACCTAGGGGATAGCCAGGGCACCCTAGGGACTCCCTGGCCACGCCAGGGACCGCCAGGGCACCCCCAGAGACACCAGGGCTCCCCCAGGGACACCTAGAGGACAGCCAGGGCACCCCCAGGGACACCCAGGGCACCCCAAGGGACACCTAGGAGGCAGCCAGGGCACCCCCAGGGACACCCAGGGCACCCCCAGGGAAACTTAGGGGACACCCAGGGCACCGCCAGGGACATCCAGGGCACCCCCAGGGACATCTAGGGGACAGCCAGGGCCCCCCAGAGACAGCCAGGGCACCCCATAGGGACACCTAGAGGACACCCAGGGAACCCCCAGGGACACCTAGGGGATACCCTGGGCATGCCCAGGGACACCCAGGGAACCCCCAGGGACACCTAGGGGAGAGCCAGGGCCCCGACAGGGACACCCAGGGCACCCCCAGGGACACCTAGGGGACAGCCAGGGCACCCCCAGGGACACCTAAAGGACAGCCAGAGCACCCCCAGGGACAGCCAGGGCCCCCCAAGGGACAGACAAGGCACCCCCAGAGACACGTAGGGTACAGCCAGGGCACCCCCAGGGACAGACAAGGCACCCCTACGGACACCTAAGGGACAGCCAGGGCACCCCCAGGGACACCTAGGGTATAGCCAGGGCCCCCCAGGGACAGCCAGGGCCCCCCAAGGGACAGCCGGGGCACCCCCAGGGAGACCTAAGGGACAGCCAGGGCACCCCAGTGACTCCAGAGCACCCCCAGTGACACCTATGGAACAGCCAGGGCACCCCAGGGACAGCCAGAGCCCCCACAGGGACACCCAGGGAACCCCCAGGGACAACTAGGGGACAGCCTCGGCCCCCTCAGGGACAGCCAGGGCACCCCCAGGGACACCTAGAGGACAGCCAGAGTACCCCCAGGGACACCTAGGGGACAGCCAGGACACCCTAGGGATACCTAGGGGACAGCAAGGCACCCCAGGGACAGTCAGGGCCCCCACAGGGACACCCAGGGAACCCCCAGGGTCACCTAGGGGACAGCCACGGCCCCCCCAGGGACAGACAAGGCACCCCCAAGGACAGACAAGGCACACCCAGGGACACCTAGGGGACAGCCAGGGTGTCCCTGGGACAGCCAGGGCCCCCCAAGGGAAAGGCAGGGCACCCCCAGGGAGACCTAAGGGACAGCCAGGGCATCCCCAGGGACACCAGAGCACCCCCAGGGTCACCTAGGGGACAGCCACGGCCCCCCCAGGGACAGACAAGGCACCCCCAAGGACAGACAAGGCACACCCAGGGACACCTAGGGGACAGCCAGGGACCCCCAGGGACAGCCAGGGCAGCCCCAGGTACAGCCAGGGGACAGCCAGGGCCCCTCCAGAGGTTGAAGGGGCCCCCCCGCTCCAAACCCAGCACGGCTGCCTGCGTTGCGGCCCCCCAAAAACCCATGGCCTCCCCCCGAGCTGATATCGACCCCCCCACAGCATCATTGATCCCCACCCGAGTGTCACTGACCCCCCCAATGTCATTGATGCCCCCCCAATATTCCATTGATCCTTCCTCAGCGTCGCTGACCCCCCCCAAAATTCCATTGATCCCCTCCACTTGATCCCGCCCTTTTTCTCCCCTCACGTTTCCCGCCCTTTTTCTCCCCTCACGTTTCCCGCCCTTTTTCTCCCCTCACGTTTCCCGCACTTTTTCGTGGGGAACCACCCCTGAGGGGTCCTGTGGAAGGATTCTGGAGGTCCGAGGGGTGAATTTGGGGTTTGGAGGGAGGTTTTGGGGGGTCCCAGGGATGGATTTGGGGGTTTTTGGGGGTCCAAGGGATGGATTTGGGGGTCCCGGGGTGGATCTGGGGTCCTGGGGAGGTTTTGGGGGGTCCCAGGGGTGGATTTGGGGTTCATGGGGAGGGGTTTTTGGGGGTTTTTTTGGGGCCTCAGGGCTGAATTTGGGGTCCGGGGAGAGGTTTTGGGGGTTTTTTGGGGTCCCAGGGGTGAATTTGGGGTCTGGGGAGGGGTTTTTGGGGGTCCCTCACCTGCAGGGCGTCGCGGGGGTGGCAGGGGGAGGGGGCAGCGGGGGGGGCCCAGCGCCCACCCCCCCTTGGGCTTCAGGAGGGCGTCGATGAGACCGAAACAGCTCGGGGGGGGGGGGGGGGGGGGGTCACGGGCTGGAATCCCCCAGTGCCCCCCAAACCACCCCCAGGGCCCCCCCGACCTCCAGGAGCCCGCAAAACCCTCCTCAGGTTCCTTTGATGCCTCAAATGGGCCGCCCAAACCTCCCGAAGATCCCCCAAAAACACCCACAGCAGCCCCTTGAGACTCCCCGCAGACCCCCCAAAACCCCCCAAACCCCTCCAGGACAACTCGGGACCCCCAGGACCACCCAAAATCCGCCCACCCCTCCCCCTGAGGCCTCATTTGACCCGCTCCACGTTGCGGACAGGCATCAGCTGATCAAGCCACAAGCACCACCACCTGCGGGACTGGGATGGACTGGGAGCACTGGGAGGGTGATCAGAGAGAACTGGGATGAACGGGGAGTGGACTGGGACGAACTGGCAGGCGTGTGGGGGTCCATGGTGGGCACACGGTGCCTTACTGGTCTGTACTGGGATGGGTCTAATGGCCTCAGGGGAGGGGGTGTGGCCACACCGGTCCAGACTGGGAGGGGTGTCACCATGGCGCCGGAGGCGGAGTCGAGGATACGAGCGAGGCAGGGACACCTAGGGGACAGCCAGGGTACCCCCAGGGACACCTAGGGGACAGCCAGGGCACCCCCAGGGACACCTAGAAGACAGCCAGGGCCCCCACAGGGACAGCCAGGGCCCCCCAAGAGACAGACAAGGCACCCCCAGGGACACCTAGGGTACAGCCAGGGCCCCACAGGGACAGCCAGGGCCCCCCAATGGACAGCAAGGGCACCTCCAGGGACACCTAAGGGACAGCCAGGGCACCCCAGGGACAACTACGGGACAGCCAGGGCACCCCTAGGGACACCTAAACGAAAGCCTGGGTACCCCAGGGACAGCCAGGGCACCCCAGGGACACCTAGGGGACAGCCAGGGCCCCCCCAGGGACAGACAAGGTACCCCTAGGGACACATAAGGGACAGCCAGGGCCCTGACAGGGACACCCAGGGCACCCCCAGGGACACCTAGGGGACAGGCAGGGCACCCCCAGGGACACCAGGGCATCCCCAAGGACAGCGAGGGGACAGCCAGGGCACCCCAGGGAAAGCCAGGGCACCCCAGGGACACCAAGGGGACAGCCAGGGCACCCCCAGGGACACCTAGGGGACAGCCAGGTCACCCGCAGGCACGCCTAGGAGACAGCCAAGGATCCCCAGGGACAGCCAGGGCACCACCAGGGACACCTAGGGGACAGACAGGGCACCCCAGGGACAGCCAAGGCACCCACAGGGACACCTAGGGGACAGTCAGGGCCTCCGCAGGGACACCCAGGGAACCCCCAGGGACACCAAGGGGACAGCCACGGCGCCCCCAAGGACAGCCAGCGCATTCCCAGGGACACCTAGGGGACAGCCAGGGCACCCCCAGGGACACCTAAGAGACAGCCAGGGCAGCCCTGGGACACCTAGGGGACAGCCAGGGTACCCCAAGGGACACCTAAAGGACAGCCAGGGCACCCCAGGAACAGCCAGGGCACCCCCGGGGACACCCAGGGGACCCCAGGGACACCTAGGGGACAGCCAGGGCACCCACAGGGACACCCAGGGCACCCCCAGGGACACCTAGGGGACAGCCAGGGCACTCCCAGGGACACCTAGGGGACAGGCAGGGCACCCTTGGGACAGCCAGGGCTCCCCCAGGGACAACTAGGGGACAGCCAGGGACCCCCAGGGACACCTAGGGGACAGCCAGGGCACTCCCAGGGACACCTAGGGGACAGGCAGGGCACCCTAGGGACAGCCAGGGCTCCCCCAGGGACACCTAGGGGACAGCCAGAGCACCCCAAGGACAGCCAGGGCACCCCCAGGGACACCTAGGGGACAGCTAGGGCACCCCAGGGACACCCTGGGCACCCCCAGGGACACATAAGGGACAGCCAGGGCACCTCAAGGAGAGCCAGGGCACCCCCAGGGACATCTAAGGGACAGCCAGGGTACCCCAGGGACACCAAGGGGACAGCCAGGGCACCCCCAGGGACACCTAGGGGACAGCTAGGGCACCCCAGGGACAGCCAGGGCCCCCCCAGCGATAGCCAGGGCATCCCCGGGGACACCCAGGGCACCCCCAGGGACACCAAGAGGACAGCCAGGGCACCTCCAGGGACACCTATGGGACAGCCAGGGCACCCCCAGGGACACCAAGGGGACAGCCAGGGCACCTCCAGGGACACCTAGGGGACAGGCAGGTCACCCCCAGGGACACCAAGGGGACAGCCACGGCACCCCAGGGACACCTAGGGGACAGCCAGGGCACCCCCAGTGACACCTAGGGGACAGCCAGGGCACCCCAGGGACGCCTTGGGGACAGCAAGGCACCCCAAGGACACCTAGGGGACAGCCAGGGCACCCCAGGGAAAGCCAGGGCACCCCAGGGACACCTAGGGGACAGCCAGGGACCCCCAGGGACAGCCAGGGCACCCCCAGGGACTCCAGGGCATCCCCAGGGACACCTAGGGGACAGCCAGGGCACCCCCAGGTACAGCCAGGGGACAGCCAGGGCCCCCCCAGAGGTTGAAGGGGCCCCCCCGCTCCAAACCCAGCACGGATGCCTGCGTTGCGGCCCCCCAAAAACCCATGGCCGCCGCCCGAGCTGATATCGACCCCCCCACAGCATCATTGATCCCCACCCGAGTGTCACTGACCCCCCCAATGTCATTGATGCCCCCCCAATATTCCATTGATCCTTCCTCAGCGTCGCTGACCCCCCCCAAAATTCCATTGATCCCCTCCACTTGATCCCGCCCTTTTTCTCCCCTCACGTTTCCCGCCCTTTTTCGTGGGGAACTTCCCCTGAGGGGTCCTGTGGAAGGATTCTGGAGGTCCGAGGGGTGAATTTGGGGTTTGGAGGGAGGTTTTGGGGGGTCCCAGGGATGGATTTGGGGGGTTTTGTGGGTCCAAGGGATGGATTTGGGGGTCCCGGGGTGGATCTGGGGTCCTGGGGAGGTTTTGGGGGGTCCCAGGGGTGGATTTGGGGTTCATGGGGAGGGGTTTTTGGGGGTTTTTTGGGGCCTCAGGGGTGAATTTGGGGTCCGGGGAGAGGTTTTGGGGGTTTTTTGGGGTCCCAGGGGTGAATTTGGGGTCTGGGGAGGGGTTTTTGGGGGTCCCTCACCTGCAGGGCGTCGCGGGGGTGGCAGGGGGAGGGGGCAGCGGGGGGGGCCCAGCGCCCACCCCCCCTTGGGCTTCAGGAGGGCGTCGATGAGGCCGAAACAGCTCGGGGGGGGGGGGGGGGGGGGGTCAAAAACGGGGGGCGGTCACGGGCTGGAACCCCCCAGTGCCCCCCAAACCACCCCCAGGGCCCCCCCGACCTCCAGGAGCCCGCAAAACCCTCCTCAGGTTCCTTTGATGCCTCAAATGGGCCGCCCAAACCTCCCGAAGCCCCCCCAAAAACACCCACAGCAGCCCCTTGAGACTCCCCGCAGACCCCCCAAAACCCCCCAAACCCCTCCAGGACAACTCGGGACCCCCAGGACCCCCCAAAATCCGCCCACCCCTCCCCCTGAGGCCTCATTTGACCTGCTCCACGTTGCGGACAGGCACCAGCTGATCAAGCCACAAGCACCAGCACCTGCGGGACTGGGATGGACTGGGAGCACTGGGAGGGTGATCAGAGAGAACTGGGATGGACGGGGAGTGGACTGGGACGAACTGGCAGGCGTGTGGGGGTCCATGGTGGGCACACGGTGCCTTACTGGTCTGTACTGGGATGGGTCTAATGGCCCCAGGGGAGGGGGTGTGGCCACACCGGTCCAGACTGGGAGGGGTGTCACCATGGCGCCGGAGGCGGAGTCGAGGATTCGAGCGAGGCAGGGACACCTAGGGGACAGCCAGGGTACCCCCGGGGACACCTAATGGACAGCCAGGGCACCCCAGGGACAGCCAGGGCACCCCAGGGACACCTAGGGGACATCAAGGGCACCCCAGAGGCAGCCACGGCACCCCACAGATAGCCAGGGCACCCCCAGGGACACCTAAGGGACAGCCAGGGCACCCCCCGGGACACCTATGAGACAGCCAGGGCAGCCCTGGGACACCTAGGGGACAGCCAGGGCACCCCCAGGGACACCTAAAGGAAAGCCTGGGCACCCCAGGGACAGCCAGGGCACCCCAGGGACACCTAGGGGACAGCCAGGGCCCCACAGGGACAGCCAGGGCCCCCCAATGGACAGCAAGGGCACCTCCAGGGACACCTAAGGGACAGCCAGGGCACCCCAGGGACAACTACGGGACAGCCAGGGCCCCCACAGGGACAGCCAGGGCCCCCCCAGGGACAGACAAGGTACCCCTAGGGACACATAAGGGACAGCCAGGGCCCTGACAGGGACACCCAGGGCACCCTCAGGGACACCTAGGGGACAGCCAGGGCACCCCAGGGAAAGGCAGGGCACCCCAGGGACACCAAGGGAACAGCCAGGGCACCCCCAGGGACACCTAGGGGACAGCCAGGTCACCCGCAGGCACGCCTAGGGGACAGCCAGGGATCCCCAGGGACAGCCAGGGCACCACCAGGGACACCTAGGGGACAGACAGGGCACCCCAGGGGCAGCCAGGGCACCCCCAGGGACCGTTAGGGGACAGCCAGGTCACCCCCGGGACAGCCAGGGCACCCCCTGGGACACCTAGGGGACAGTCAGGGCCTCCACAGGGACACCCAGGGAATCCCCAGGGACACCAAGGGGACAGCCACGGCGCCCCCAAGGACAGCCAGCGCATTCCCAGGGACACCTAGGGGACAGCCAGGGCACCCCCAGGGACACCTAAGAGACAGCCAGGGCAGCCCTGGGACACCTAGGGGACAGCCAGGGTACCCCAAGGGACACCTAAAGGACAGCCAGGGCACCCCAGGAACAGCCAGGGCACCCCCGGGGACACCCAGGGCACCCCCAGGGACACCTAGGGGACAGCCAGGGCACCCACAGGGACACCCAGGGCACCCCCAGGGACACCTAGGGGACAGCCAGGGCACTCCCAGGGACACCTAGGGGACAGGCAGGGCACCCTTGGGACAGCCAGGGCTCCCCCAGGGACAACTAGGGGACAGCCAGGGACCCCCAGGGACACCTAGGGGACAGCCAGGGCACTCCCAGGGACACCTAGGGGACAGCCAGGGCACCCACAGGGACACCCAGGGCACCCCCAGGGACACCTAGGGGACAGCCAGGGCACTCCCAGGGACACCTAGGGGACAGCCAGGGCACCCTTGGGACAGCCAGGGCTCCCCCAGGGACAACTAGGGGACAGCCAGGGACCCCCAGGGACACCTAGGGGACAGCCAGGGCACTCCCAGGGACACCTAGGGGACAGGCAGGGCACCCTAGGGACAGCCAGGGCTCCCCCAGGGACAACTAGAGGACAGCCAGGGAACCCCCAGGGACACCTAGGGGACAGTCAGGGCACTCCAGGGACACCTAGGGGACAGCCAGAGCACCCCAAGGACAGCCAGGGCACCCCCAGGGACACCTCGGGGACAGGCAGGGCACCCCCAGGGACACCTAGGGGACAGCCAGGGCACCCCAGGGACACCAGGGCACCCCCAGGGACATCTAAGGGACAGCCAGGGTACCCCAGGGACACCAAGGGGACAGCCAGGGCACCCCCAGGGACACCTAGGGGACAGCTAGGGCACCCCAGGGACAGCCAGGGCCCCCCCAGGGATAGCCAGGGCATCCCCGGGGACACCCAGGGCACCCCCAGGGACACCAAGAGGACAGCAAGGGCACCTCCAGGGACACCTATGGGACAGCCAGGGCACCCCCAGGGACACCAAGGGGACAGCCAGGGCACCTCCAGGGACACCTAGGGGACAGGCAGGTCACCTCCAGGGACACCAAGGGGACAGCCACGGCACCCCAGGGACGCCTAGGGGACAGCCAGGGCACCCCAGGGACACCCAGGGCACCCCCAGGGACAGCTAGGGGACAGCCAGGGCATCCCCAGGGACACCAGAGCACCCCCAGGGACACTTAGGGGACAGCCAGGGCCCTCCCAGGGACACCAGGGTACACCCAGGGCCCCCCCAGGGCCCCCCCAGGGACAGACAAGGCACCCCTAGGGACACCTATGGGACAGCCAGGGACCCCCAGGGACAGCCAGGGCACCCCCAGGGACACCTAGGGGACAGCCAGGGCACCCCAGGGACAGTCAGGGCACCCCAGGGACACCTAGGGGACAGCCAGGGCACCCCCAGGTACAGCCAGGGGACAGCCAGGGCCCCCCCAGAGGTTGAAGGGGCCCCCCCGCTCCAAACCCAGCACGGCTGCCTGCGTTGCGGCCTCCCAAAAACCCATGGCCGCCCCCCGAGCTGATATCGACCCCCCCACAGCATCACTGATCCCCACCCGAGTGTCACTGACCCCCCCAATGTCATTGATGCCCCCCCAGTATTCCATTGATCTTCCCTCACCGTCGCTGACGCCCCCCAAAATTCCATTGATCCCTCCCACTTGATCCCGCCCTTTTTCTCCCCTCACGTTTCCCGCCCTTTTTCTCCCCTCACGTTTCCCGCCCTTTTTCGTGGGGAACCACCCCTGAGGGGTCCTGTGGAAGGATTCTGGAGGTCCGAGGGGTGAATTTGGGGTTTGAAGGGAGGTTTTGGGGGGTCCCAGGGATGGATTTGGGGGTTTTTGGGGGTCCAAGGGATGGATTTGGGGGTCCCGGGGTGGATCTGGGGTCCTGGGGAGGTTTTGGGGGGTCCCAGGGGTGGATTTGGGGTTCATGGGGAGGGGTTTGGGGGTTTTTTGGGGCCTCAGGGGTGAATTTGGGGTCCGGGGAGAGGTTTTGGGGGTTTTTTTGGGGTCCCAGGGGTGAATTTGGGGTCTGGGGAGGGGTTTTTGGGGGTCCCTCACCTGCAGGGCGTCGCGGGGGTGGCAGGGGGAGGGGGCAGCGGGGGGGGGCCCAGCGCCCACCCCCCCTTGGGCTTCAGGAGGGCGTCGATGAGACCGAAACAGCTCGGGGGGGGGGGGGGGGGTCAAAAACGGGGGGCGGTCACGGGCTGGAACCCCCCAGTGCCCCCCAAACCACCCCCAGGGCCCCCCCGACCTCCAGGAGCCCGCAAAACCCTCCTCAGGTTCCTTTGATGCCTCAAATGGGCCGCCCAAACCTCCCGAAGCCCCCCCAAAAACACCCACAGCAGCCCCTTGAGACTCCCCGCAGACCCCCCAAACCCCTCCAGGACAACTCGGGACCCCCAGGACCCCCCAAAATCCGCCCCCCCCCTCCCCCTGAGGCCTCATTTGACCCGCTCCACGTTGCGGACAGGCACCAGCTGATCAAGCCACAAGCACCAGCACCTGCGGGACTGGGATGGACTGGGAGCACTGGGAGGGTGATCAGAGAGAACTGGGATGGACGGGGAGTGGACTGGGACGAACTGGCAGGCGTGTGGGGGTCGATGGTGGGCACACGGTACCTTACTGGTCTGTACTGGGATGGGTCTAATGGCCCCAGGGGAGGGGGTGTGGCCACACTGGTCCAGACTGGGAGGGGTGTCACCATGGCGCCGGAGGCGGAGTCGAGGATACGAGCGAGGCAGGGACACCTAGGGGACAGCCAGGGCACCCCCAGGGACACCTAAAGGACAGCCAGGGCACCCCAGGGACACCTAGGGGACAGCCAGGGCCCCCCAGGGACACCTAGAAGACAGCCAGGGCCCCCTCAGGGACAGCCAGGGCCCCCCAAGGGACAGCAAGGGCACCTCCAGGGACACCAAAGGGACAGCCAGGGCACCGCCAGGGACAGCTAGGGGACAGCCAGGGCACCCACAGGGACACCCAGGGCACCCCCAGGGACACCTAGGGGATAGCCAGGACACCCCAAGGGACACCTAGGGGACAGGCAGGGCACCCCCAGGGACACCTAGGGGACAGCAAGGCACCCCAGGGACACCCTGGGCACCCCAGGGACACATAAGGGACAGCCAGGGCACCCCAAGGAGAGCCAGGGCACCCCCAGGGACATCTAAGGGACAGCTAGGGCACCCCCAGGGACACCTAGGGGACAGCCAGGGCACCCCAGGGACACCCAGGGCACCCCCAGGGACACCAAGGGGACAGCCAGGGCACCTCCAGGGACACCTAGGGGCCAGCCAGGGCACCCCCAGGGACACATAGGGGACAGCCAGGGTACCCCCAGGGACCCCTAGGGGACAGCCTGGGCACCCCCAGGGACAGCAGGGGCACCCCTAGAGCACCCCAGGGCACCCCCAGGGACACGTAGGGGACAGCTAGGGCACACCAGGGACAGCCAGGGCACCCCCAGGGACACCTAGGGGACAGCCAGGGCCCCCCAGGGACACCTAGAAGACAGCCAGGGCCCCCCCAGGGACAGATAAGGTACCCCTAGGGGACAGTCAGGGCACCCCCAGGGACACCTAAAAGACAGCCAGGGTAGCCCTGGGACACCTAGGGGACAGCCAGGGCACCCCCAGGGACACCTAGGGGACAGCCAGGGCATCCCAGGGACAGTCAGGTCCCCCCAAGGGACACCTAGTGGACAGCCCGTGGACCCCAAGGGACACCTAGGGGACAGCCAGGGCACTCCAGGGACACCTAGGGGACAGCCAGGGCGCCCCCAGGGCCACCTAGGGGACAGCCAGGGCACCCAGAGCTCCAAGTGCTCTCCAAGGCAGGCTCAAAACCCTTACCAACGATTGGCTTTAATAAAGCAACTCACACAAAGTCACCAGCACCACACGGTTGGTCTGTAACGGCTGCAACAAAATACGCCCTCCTGGAAGCAGTTCAGCACTTACTGATCACTTCTTTGTTTTGGCACTTCCCAGCCAGGGCCTGCGGGGCCTCCTGCAGATGCAGGTCTTCGCTGACAAGGCTCCACTTGTGCAGCAGCAGCAGGATTAGGGGCAGGAGCAGGAGCAGCTCCCTGAAATTTTAGAAAATATTAGAAAAATACAGGCAAAAATCTCACCTCTGTCCTCCCCTAAGAACATCCCTAGGACATCATCCCAGTTTTTCCCAGCTAGGAGCTGCAAGGAATTCAGGCAGGGGAATTGACATCAGGGAACAGCTTTGTAAAGTCAAAGGCAGAAAGAGAAGATCCACCAGCAAAGGGCAGGAAAGGGGAAAGGTTTCTGAAAACATTTCTGCAGTCTAATTAATAATTATTTCTGCTTCCCCAGCGAGAAGAACACAAACTCACAGCCATTCAGGCCTGACAGTCCCCTGCAGCCAGAGCTCAGCACACATCCACAGAAGCAAGTCCAGCATCTGAAAGAAAAAAAAAAAAAAAAAAACAACAAAAAAACACAATCAAACCAGAAGGAAAAGGTGATTTCTTTGGCTTCAAAGTTATTTCAAGTTCTTAAAGCCCAACACAGCTGATAGGAGAAACAGAGTCAGGGCTCCTGGCAGACAGAGGGTGTTTTCCCCCCGAGGGGATTGCAGAGGAATTGTCTGGGACTTGGACTGTCCCTCGGGGTGACACCAGTTGCTGTGACTTCTATCATTCCATATATTTGACTCCCAAAACTTCCCAGCCCAGGGGCTTGAGCTGACAGGGCAGCACAAAGATTGTTCTCTGTGTGGTGCCCAGATTTGGGGTTCACTGTCACCTTTGCTAGTTTAGATGAATTATACCCACGGCCCCGAATTCCCTGCTCAGTTCCCGCTGCAATAACCTCACAGTGCCTCACGGAGCACGGATATTCCCACGCAGAGCTGCTGCTTGAATGCCAGACGTGTCAGGAACCAGCAGAGCTTCCAAGGAAGCTCAGCAGGATGGGGACAGGATAGGTTTCTATTCCATAGATTTGGTTAATTATAACCCTCACCCCCTGGGGGTCACCTGTCAGATTTCCCTGGAATTCAGCCACCCCCTGAGCTCGGGCTCCAGGTGATGTTTCAGAGCAGGAGAAGGCACTGGCCGGCCTGTGCTGAGGCAGCCCCTGTGCCCTCGGGAGGACACAGCTCCCTGCAGGAGCTCAGCTCCTTTCCGAGCCCCAGCAGTGGCCTCTGCAAGTGCCTTTCCCTCAGGCAAGGGACGCCCATCCCTGCCTTCAGCACACCTCCAGTGGGACCCACCTGCAAAAGCTTTCCATCACTTCTGCACTCCGGCCGGCTCCCTGGAAAAGTCCAGACTTCATCCAAACGAAACTCCATCCCACTCAAACCTTTGATTTTGAGGCATCTCCGAGGGCCGTTGCTCTGGATTTAATTTCTGTGAGGGAGGAGCGCCTTGGCTTTAATGCTGCTGACGGGTGATGTCCTCAGGCTGAAAGGGAGGGGATTTGGGGTGGCCAGGACATCCCTGGCAACTGTGTGGGAGCTCCGGGAGGTGGGAATTGCTGTCTGAGCCCCTCTGCAGACAGCCCGAGCCGCCGTTCCCAGGCAATGCCAGCTGTTCCCTGGGGAGCTCTTGGGCTGTGGGTGCCTCTGTCCGGGCTGCAGCATCTCCCCGTGCCAGGCGGGAGCAGCCCCTGGCCGAGGAGCCGCGGCAGCCCCGGGGCCGTGTCCGTGCCAGCCCCGAGCCCGGCCCCGGGCCCTGCGTTTGGCCGCCGCTGCCACGGGCGGGGCCCCGCAGGCACAGCTCCTCCCTGCACATCATCCCAGGGCTGCTGGCCCCGCTGGGGCTGCCGGCCTCCTTCCTCCCTGCGCCTCCGGGCACCCGGGACACCTGCAGGAAACCCCGAGGGACACTGCAGGCAGCACGGGGGGGCACCGAGGCCTCCGGCCAGAAAAGCAGCCCCGGCCTCAGCAGCTGCCATCAGTTTGGCCCGGCAACACTCACCTGCAGGAAACGCCCCTGTGCGGGTGGGACCGGCCCTGCCTCTCTGCAGAGCTTTGGCCGTGGAAGAAGGGAAGCCTCAGGACTTGTCCTGCTCCTTTCCGCCCGGAAAGAGACTTTGTGTGAGTACTTTTACGGCAGCTGCTGGGTAAATCCTGGAAAGGACAGGAAATCAGCGTCACTGGAAGAGCTTTGTGCTGTCGTGAGCTGCCAGCCACTTCTGCCCTCGAGCCATTCCAGGGGCTGCTGTGTGAAGCAGCTTTGGCAGAGAAGGCGGCACTGCACTTACCTTAGTGGGGCCAAGCGTTGCCATCCTATGGAGGTCCATCCCCATAATGCAGAGATTGGTTCAGCTGCTTGGAGCAGAGTCCGGGTAATGCCAAGGTGCTGAGTTCGATTCTCAAACGGTCCGTCTGCTTGAGAGTCAGATTTTAGGATCCCTCTCAGCCTCAGTATATCCTGTGACCTGGAAATAAGAGGAAAATTCTCGGCTGAGTTTTAATGAAACAGCTTTTGCCATTGCAGGGTGTGAGCTGCACTCGGCGATTTTCGGCCGCGACGAGCCCCACGAGCCTTCCGCCCTTCCTTGCCGCCATCTTGGTTGCGTCTGAGGCCACTTCCGGTCCGGCCGGCATCTTTTTTGCGGCTCGACATAGGCCCCGGCAGGTGTTTACACAGACGCCTGACTAAATCCACGAATTTAAAAGCAAACGCGGCGCGGCTGAGCACACGGCCGGTGTCCCCACACCTGGAGACGCCGCGGAAAATTGCGCCCGGGCGGCGCCGTAGTCGGGGTTTTTGTGCAGGCATCTGGGTAAACGCCTATAGGGTCCTTATTTTTCCCGCCCTTTTGGCCGCCCTTTTTGGAAGGTCGGGCGCCTCGCGCCTGGGCGCCATTTTGTGAGGGGCGTCGCGTGACTTCCGCTTTTCATTGCCGCCATCTTTGTTGTGGCTGAGGCCACTTCCGTCCCGGTCGCCATGTTCTTTGCGGCTCGGCATAGGCCCCCGGCAGGTGTTTACACAGACGCCTGACTAAATCCACGAATTTAAAAGCAAACGCGGCGCGGCTGAGCACACGGCCGGTGTCCCCACACCTGGAGACGCCGCGGAAAATTGCGCCCCGGCGGCGCCGTAGTCGGGGTTTTTGTGCAGGCATCTGGGTAAACGCCTATAGGGTCCTTATTTTTTCCCGCCCTTTTGGCCGCCCTTTTTGGAAGGTCGGGCGCCTCGCGCCTGGGCGCCATTTTGTGAGAGGCGTCGCGTGACTTCCGCTTTTCATTGCCGCCATCTTTGTTGTGGCTGAGGCCACTTCCGTCCCGGCCGCCATGTTCTTTGCGGCTCGGCATAGGCCCCCGGCAGGTGTTTACACAGACGCCTGACTAAATCCACGAATTCGAACGCAATCGCGGCGCGACTCAGCACACGGCCCGTGTCGGCACACCTGGAAACGCCGCGGAAAATTGCGTCCCGGCGGCGCCGTAGTCGGGGTTTCGTGCAGGCGTCTGGCTAAACGCCTATAGGGTCCTTATTTTTCCCCGCCCTTTTGGCCGCCTTTTTTAGAAGGTCAGGCGCCTCGCTTCCTGCCGCCATCTTGGTAGTGGAACCCACTAAAATGCCCCCTCGGCTGCTCGCACAAGCGCCTGACTCAATGGACTGCCGCCCGCGGCGCCGCTGCGCCCCCATCCCGTGTCCGCACACCCGCAAACGCCGCGGAAAATCGCGCCCGGACGGCTCCGGGATCCGGGTGGCGCGCGCAGGCAGCCGGCTGCCACGCGCCCGGGCTCCTTGCCTTTTTCCCTCCCTTTCGGCCCCGAGCTGCGGGCGGGCGGGCGGCAGCGCCGCCCCCGAGCTCACAATGCGGGGCTGCCACGCGCGTCGGGGACGGGCGGGGGGGACAGCTGCACTACCGCTCTTTGCCCACACGGTGGCAGCATTGCCGCACAGATCAGGCGGGACGGGCACGGGGGACAGCTGCAGTACCGCTCTTTGCCCACAGGGTGGCAGCATTGCCGCACAGATCAGGCGGGACGAGCGGGACGGGACAGCTGCACTACCGCTCTTTGCCCACAGGGTGGCAGCATTGCCGCACAGATCAGGCGGGACGGGCGGGGGGGGGGACAGCTGCACTACCGCTCTTTGCCCACAGGGTGGCAGCATTGCCGCACGGCTCCCCATAAATCCTCCCAAAAAATCCCCCCAAAAATCCTCCAAAAAATCCCCCAAATATCCTCCTAAAAATCCCCAAAAACTTCCCCAAAATCCCCCCCAAAATTCCCCAAAATTTCCTCCCAAAAATCCACCACAAAATCCACGAAATCCCCACAAAAATCTCCTCAAAAATCCTCCCAAATATTCCTGCAAAATTCCCCAAATATCCACAAAAAATCCTCTCAAAAATCCCCAAAAATCGCCCCAAAAATCCCCGAAAATATCCTCCCAAAAATCCCCCCCAAAATCCCCCAAAAATCCCCCCCAAAATTCTCCAAACATGCTGCAAAATATCATCCAAAAATTAAAAAAAAATCCTCCCCCAAATTCCCCCTAAATCCCCCAAGAATCCCCCCAAAATCCTCCCTAAAAATCCACAGAAAGATCCTCGAAAAACACCCCCCGGGAATCCCCAAAAATATCCCCAAATTCGCCCCAAAAATCCAATCAAAATCCCCCAAAAATCCTCCCCAAAAAATTCCTAAAAATCCCCCTAAAAATCTCCCCTAAAATTCCCCAAAATTCCCCCCCAAAACACCTCCAAAAATCCCCCCCAAAAATCCTCCAAAAATCCCGCCAGGTTCCCCCAAAAATCCTCCCAAAAACCTCCCAAAATTACACCAAAAATGCCCCCAAAAATCCCCCCAAAATCCTGCCAAAACTCCCCCAAAAATCCCCGACAAATCCCCCTAAAATCCATAAAAATCCCCCCAAAAATCCCCCAAAAAATCCTCCCAAAATTCCTGCAAAATTCCCCAAATATCCACAAAAAATCATCCCAAAAATTGCCCCTAAAATCATCAAAAAATCTCGCAAAATTCCCCAAAAATCCTCCCAAAAATCCCGCAAAACCCCCCCAACATCTCCCCGAAAAAGCCTCCAAAAATCCACAAATATACCTCCACACTCCCACAAACTCCCCCCAAAAATCCCCAAAGAAATTCCCCTATAATCCAGAAAAATGCCCCCAAATCCTGTCGTTTTCTTCAATCCGTGTTTATTTGGTCACATTTGAAATGATGGTTCAAACCAGACGAATTCCTTCCCCTAACACATCACAAACACAGGTCATTAGAATTCAAGGGGCCTGGTTTCCTAAGGGGTCCAATTCCCATCTCCATTCCAATCCCATTGGCGTATTTTCTCTTTCTCCCTGTCTGCTGTATGTCTGCTGCGGGGGCCGGGGGGTCGTGGGGGCTTTATTTGGTGGGGTTTTTCCGTTTGCTTCCCCTAAGCCCAACCCAAAATTCAACAAAAGCAGCTCTGCCCTCGGCAAGGCAGGAAAGAACCAGCCCCGTGTGTCCAAGGAACAGCAATCAGGCCGGCATTCAGCTTTTAATGGCATTCATGGAACTGAAAACGCAGCCAATTGAACTTGACAAAGAGATGAATCCAGGCAATTAAACAAACACTTGGCAAGTTTTCCTGGGAATTCCCAAAACTCTGCGGACACGGTGCTGAACAATTCCTCATTTACTAACGTGAATTGGGTCCCTTTCCTTGGAAATGTGCCCCACCACGTCCAAAACTTCCAGTTCGGATGGAAAATTGGCACTGGCTAGAAACGTTCCCTTCCTAAAATCAGAGAGAGGAAAACCATCAAACAAAAGGAAGGAATAACACCTACATCCCAGCTTGCCTGAAGACAAGCTCAGCAATTTCTAACGTGGAAAACTTTCCCGACAGCCAGGAAACCGGTGGGGTTCGTGGAACGACGATTTCAAATCTGCTGCCTCTGCTCTCATTTTCAAGGGAAGGGAGAATTAAAAAGGTCAAGCCACTCCTATCCCATAGGAATGGACCGAATAATCCCTCTATTTTGTGGGAGTAACAATGCAAAGAAACTCCAATCGCACTTGGATTTGACACCGGAAACCCTCAGCAGAGTTGGCAAGTTTCAGTGGAACAAAAGAGCCACAATTCCTGCAATAACCAAAATTCACCTTGGCAAAAAGAGGAGGAGGAGGAGGACGAGGAGGAGGAGGACGAGGAGGAGGAGACCAGGAACACACTCCGGCTGACAGCAAGGATTTCTTGGAAAAGGCAGGAAATCAAAGGGACAGTCTGTGTCCAGTTCTGGCCAGGTAATTACCCAGGAGTCAGAGAGAAAAGTGGGAACCTTGGACTGGGATGAGGCCTTCCAGGGGCTTCACTTCCTACTGGCTCTCTCCTCTTTTTGCCAACTGCCTGCAAGAGGAAAAACAACAGGAGTCAAGTTCAAACACGGACAGGATGTGCTGGCTTCAGGCAGACTGCAGTGCACCTCGCAGGAATCACTGAAAGGCATGAACGGAACCAAGGGAAATTAAAGAAGAGCTGCCACCTCCAAGGGCTCTCCAAGGCAGGCTCAGAACCCTTACCAACGATTGGCTTTAATAAAGCAACTCACACAAAGTCACCAACACCACACGGACACAGCACCGTTCTTTTGGAGTGGAGTTCTAGAGAAATGCGGAAGAATGGAAAAGCCTTCCTAAACCCGGAAACTCCTTGAAGAGATAGACAGGGCACAGCTGCTGACAGAGCCTTGGGATTCAGGGGGAAAACCCCAAGTTTTCAGTCTTTAGCATCTTCCACTCTGCCATCGTTGACAGCAAACACGGCTTCAGCCTCAGGGAGACGCGGAGAACTCCGAGATTTTGCAGATCCTGCTCTCACCTCTCGCCCCATATTTTTCCTTTCTTCCAAAACAATGACAACAAGAAAAGTCAACTATTGCAGTTTTGCTTGCTTGATGTGTTTTTTGGTTTTACTTACACGTGACTTTCAGATCCCCATCCACACTCAGAATCATTCAAACCTTTGAGCACAGAGCCTCCAGGCACCGCTTATTTCTTCTGAGATTTGATTCAAGAAGACCATTTTTCAGAGCCTGACATGAGATTGGCAACTAAGTTTCATTTTACAGCTCTTCCCCTTTTTAAACTGTGTTTCCTCAAAGCTTCCCAATTGTGCTAAGCTTAGAATTCACCCCAAGGAAGACCTGAAAAATGCCTTGCCATTTCCTTTCCTCCTCCCTCAAGCCCCATCAGGCTGGCAGAAGGCATTAGTACTGTTTCCAGAGCAGTTGGCCTCACTTGTACTGTTGGTCTGTAACGGCTGCAACAAAATACGCCCTCCTGGAAGCAGTTCAGCACTTACTGATCACTCCTTTGTTTTGGCACTTCCCAGCCAGGGCCTGCGGGGCCTCCTGCAGATGCAGGTCTTCGCTGACAAGGCTCCACTTGTGCAGCAGGAGCAGCAGGAGCAGCAGGAGCAGCAGCAGGAGCAGCAGGAGCAGCAGCAGGATCAGCAGGATCAGCAGGAGCAGCAGGAGCAGCAGGAGCAGCAGGAGCAGCAGGATCAGCAGGATCAGCAGGATTAGCAGGAGCAGCAGGAGCAGCAGGAGCAGCAGGAGCAGCAGGAGCAGCAGCAGGAGCAGCAGGAGCACCAGGAGCAGCAGGAGCAGCAGGAGCAGCAGGAGCAGCAGGAGCAGCAGCAAGAGCAGCAGCAAGAGCAGCAGCAAGAGCAGCAGGAGCAGCAGGAGCAGCAGGAGCAGCAGCAGGAGCAGGAGCAGCAGGAGCAGCAGGAGCAGCAGGAGCAGCAGCAGCAGCAGGAGCAGCAGCAGGAGCAGGAGCAGCAGGAGCAGCAGGAGCAGCAGGAGCAGCAGGAGCAGCAGGAGCAGCAGGAGCAGCAGCTCCCTGCTGGAGAGGACGCTGTCGTTCACCTCATCCCCCTAAAAGCCTCAGCAGCAACAGCACGGTGTTCCTGCACAGAGCTGAGGGGGCCGAAGAACTCGGTCAGCCTGGCCAGATCTACGTTAGTCCTGCCAAGAGGAAACACAAGTGCCACGTGTTTTCCTGCGTGCTAATTAATGAGTACAGTTTCTAAGCCTTACTGTGGCAAGGGCCAGAAATGAAGGACCTAGGACTTGACAGCAGCTGTGCATCACACTTTACTTTCTTTCCCCATGTCTTCAAACACCTAAATCCTCCTGTCAGAGAAATCTCGTCCAAATTCACTACTCGACACGCAAACTGAAGGCGAAAAAAGCCATTCATCAACCAGAGACAAAGAAATCCTCCTGGCCTTAATAAAGGTCAAACTGGACAGAGGATGAAATGCAAACTGACCAAAACAAAAAACAAAACAAAGACTTACCCAATATGTTTGATGAAGGGGGCCAAAACATACAGAAACTCATTTACAAGCTGAATAGGGAGGAGGGATTGATTCTTGTTTTGTCTCTTCTCCTGGGATTGATTCTTGTTTTGTCTCTTTTCTTAGCCACAGAGTATGGAGTAAGGAAGTCATCTGACTGATCCCCTTGCTTTTCAGAAACCTGAGAAACAAAACAAAACAAAACGAAATTAACAAGCCCAACGAAACCAACCAACCAACAAGAAAACAAAACAGAGAACCACTTTGGGAAGGCAGATCCTCGCCAGCAGCTGGTCCATCACCTAGACAGGGGACCCTATTCCAGGGCACTTTTGGGGCACCTGCCTGAGCCTGTCAGGGCGCTCTGCGCAGAAGAGATTTCTGCCGGATGCAAACGTACCTGAGGGAGAGGCAAGGAGGGAGGAATGTTCTAGACAGCTCAAAGCCATTGCTGTGCCACTTCCCGTGCGGCAGGTCCCGTGACAGGACGGGATCTGAGGCTGTTTGAAACTCAAAAGGTAGAGACACCGATTCCAGGTGCCAGTTGGCTTTCTCAGTTTTTCCAGCAAGTATTTTCCAAATCACGAAGCCCCCCCAGCATCATCCCCCTCCTACCACAACCTGAAAGCATCTCGATTCTGTTTTTGAAACCCCAAGGGACACCTCAGAGTTCAGCGAGTTCTGCCCGTCCGGCCCTCGGTGCCCCCGGCTCCCGGCCTGTCACCCTTGTTTTCATACTCACTCACACAGTTATTCTACCGTGGGCAGCAAAATTGTTCCCGTTTCTCCTGTACTTCTCTGCTCACCTTTGCTCTCAGCTGTGCGGGACCCACGGGAGGAGGCCGTGATCCCGGATCAGCTCACAGGCAGCTTTGCTGGCACGGGCAGCGCTTTGGAATATCTCCAGAATACCGCTCTGAAACAGAAAATAGGACCTGTTCTTCTACGGTCAAGATCGAACGATCGAACTCAGAATTAGCAATCGGACCGGCATCTGATCAGCTTCAAGGTGACACGAACACCAGCTGCTCTCAGCGACTCCAGGGAAGGAAAGACGCTCTCCGTTCAAAGCTACTCTCACGAGGAGTCTTCAGGCAGCGAGAGGATTTTGTTCTTTTGTCCAAGGCTTCGATACCCGAACCGCTCAGGGCGGACGCTGCCGAAGCCGAGAGCTCCCGGCACGTGAGCTTCCCTCCCGCTGAAGCGCAGTTCAGGTAACAAACGTGCTGCCTGTGGATGGAGACCCCCGAAAGAGAAAAGGCCCTGACAGCAGGCACAAAGGCACGGTGCCCACGTGAGGCTCCGTGATGGCAGCAACCTGTTCCAGTTTCAGGGGACAAGGCTGCGACCGGTTTGGACACAAGCAATTATCTCCCCCTCCACACTGACACAAAATCAACAAGGAACAGGTTTTCAAGAAGGCAAAGGCAGAGTCAGCTGCTCCTTTTTGCTTTGGCCTTGAGATCTCAAAGCCATGCAGACTTCTGTACTTTGGGGTTTTTTGGTGCTTTCTTTCCAAATTCTTACCTGGGAGCGAGCCCTCATCACACAAGAGACTGTTGAAAAGGAGAGAATGACCTCGAAAATCCTCTGGCAGTCATAAAGCCCACAGCAACGTTTGCCACGAAGCCCTTCCCCAGGACATCTGAGGATCCACTCGCAGGCTCTGCTTTGTACTGGAAGGCACAGAAATACCATCATCAGACATTTAGACGTTGCCAAAGAATACCTGCTCCTAAGAGCACAAAACTCTGGTTCCCTGGGAGTGCCAGCTCAGGCCTGACCACAGCTTCTTCTGGACTTCTCCATTTCCATTCCTATCGAATTTCATCCCTAACATCCATCAGGAACAGTCAGCCTGCAGCCCAAACATGCAGTGCAAATGGAATCGTAGAGGTTGCCGTTCCCAAGACACTTCAGTGCGACTCTAACATTACTAATCGAAACTCAGAGATGAATGTCAGCTCGCTGGGGCAGAACATTCTGTTTGTCGTGCTCGCAGAGCAATACGCAGCGCAAGTCGTTGCGCCTTAGCACTAAAAACCAACGCAGTCCCCACAGACATGGCAGTTCTAACCCCAAGAGGAAACAAAAGAAAGATGCCTCTAATTAACCACCCACAGGAGAATGAGAGTTCATTGTATTTTTATGGCTTTTTTCTATACATTTCTCAAGAATTCCTGGATCGAGAAAGCGGGACTCTTACCTCCAAATCAATACTGAAGAAAAGCTGGAAAAAACTGGTACTTTCCTCAGGTCCGAGTACTGATGTGACGGAAGGAATCTGTCTCCCTTGAGGTACATGTGCTCCTCTGTGAAGAGAAAAAGGTGGGGCATCGTGGAGGAGGACAACCTTCCCAATCCACAAGCACGGACAATAATGAATGGAAGCTGTACTGTGCAGTGTTCCAAGCTGGGAGAACAGCGCAGGAACTGCAGAAGGCCTTTGCTCTGAGGCTCAGCGTGTTGCTGGCCACCCCTCCCCTTCTCTTCCCCAGAATGAAAAGCTCAGTCAAGAGTGTCTGAGCACAAAGCAGGTGGGGAGATCACCATTCCCCAGGGCTCTGCTTTTCACCCCAGCAGTGACACACGCAGGAAGTTCCAGTACCTGGCTTCAGGATCTGCTGTGCCACACGAGCAGGGTCAGGGAGAAGGTGAACCTGAGGTGTGGCCGCCTGATTCCATTCTGCACCGCATCCCAGAGACACAGCAACTGCAAGAGCCCAGGGAGAAAAGCCTGAACTACAGCCCAGATGAACACAACAGGAGCATGGATACATGAACCAGCTTCTGGGACATTTCATAGGCCAGGCAGGTCAAATATCAGTTTTCTCAGGATTTCCGTTCCTACAAGCAAAATTCCCAAGAATTTCTAAAACACATTTCCCACTTTCTCTGTCCATGGATTGTAACAGGTGGCAACACAAAGCAGTAGAGGAGAAACAAGGGAGAGAGGATGGAAATCTTCTTTTAGCTGTCTCACCACGTGCATGCAGGTGGATGAGCGAGGCAACACCTCTCCCAGACACGTCCATGAGCTACAAGCTCTCACCTGCCAAACTGGCAACCGAGCTGAGCCTTACCTGGCTCATCTCTCGAAAGCAAGCCCCTT
Organism: Chamaea fasciata; assembly: GCF_029207755.1. Taxonomy (NCBI): domain Eukaryota; kingdom Metazoa; phylum Chordata; class Aves; order Passeriformes; family Sylviidae; genus Chamaea; species Chamaea fasciata. The sequence goes on from NW_027094315.1 coordinate 119,395, forward strand.
CCAGATGGGGTCATAAGGAAGCCAGCCGCTCTCATGTTGGAATCATGGCTGCTTAGGGCAGCTACTGTAAGACCCAGGGCGAGGAAACGGCCTCCCGTGATCCCAGGGCAAATCAGGCCAAATATTGGGAAGTCTGATGGTGGGAGGGCTGTCCAGCCCTGGCACAGCTGCCCAGGGCAGTGGTGGAGGCCCCGTCTCTGGAGGGATCAAAAGCTGTGCGGACGTGGCACCTGGGGACATGGGACAGGGTGGCACCGGGGGAATGGTTGGCACTGCCATCTCAGAGGGCTCCTCCGACCTGAAGGTTGCCTGGCAAGCCCAGGATGCCAGGAGCCAGCAGCCATTTCTCTTGGATTTCCTGCCTACAGGCATTTTAAGCCTGCTTGGCTTCACAGGTGGTTTTATGCCAAGGGCATTGCCATCATTTCTGATCTTAATTCAAGGTTTGGAAAGCTGATTTTTATGAGAACTGGTCCATTTCTTTTGATAAGCCTTAACTTGAGAGTTTCTCTGCGCACCAAAGTCAGGGGGTGAACCCAACGTGGCCCCAAAGGGCTGTGAGATCCCAGCTATCCAAGGCCCAATTCTCTTGGGATTGGTTTCTTGAACCTTTTCAGGGTTCATTTAGCGAACTTAAGGGTTTGGTATAATTTCATGATGAAAACAACCAGAAACCTGTGAAAAAGAAACTGAACGAAAGCCGGCTAAAAGCATCCCCGGCTGATGACTCATTAAAACAACTCGTTCAAAAGGAGGCAGGATTGATTCAATCCTCACCAACCCACCTGGCTAAGGTCAGAGTTCTCTGCCCACCGAGGACACAGCATGCAGCAGGGACCTTTCTCCCGCTCTCCAGCACAGGCTGCCTCCCTCCACGGGCAGGGAACTGCAGCCACTCAGGGAACACCGACTTAGTCCTGGGCTGGCAACAGGAGAGGCACAAGGAATATTGTGAAGTCATTCCGATCTCAGCACTGTCCACGCCTGGGAGAAAGTGCTTCCCACACCATTCTTGGAATTGTCTTGTCTGTCCCTTCCAGCTTCGGAAGGTTTTCTGTGGGAGCTGGGATTCTCGGTGCGCTTCAGGAGCCGCAGGTGCCTAAAGCATTCCCCGGGGAACGTGCAGCATCCCTTGTGCCTTTCAGTTCTTTATCCCAAACAGTCTCCCCAGTGCTCTACAACCTAGAAAGAAAAAAGCCAAAAGAAGGAAAACCAATTCATTCTGACACGACGGAGGCTTGCTTATACCAACACACTTCCAGGCAAAAAACCATTTCTGCCACTCTAACAAATCGACTTGATCTACTGCCTCAACTCGACGGTAAACTATTTAAACATTGCTTTGAAGGTAAACTATTTAAACATTGTTTCAAGAATTCCAGGCTTGGAAATCTCAGCCAGTGCTCAGCTTGGCTACTTCAAGGACATCCCCACCCAGGGCACCCAGCGCTCCCGGTCCCAAACACCACATTCGCCACAAAGCCCATGAAAACCTTGCACGCACAGACGGCACAAGGTTGCTGCGCGTCCTCTCCGGCGGCGGCAGCGGCTCCCGGGGACGTGACCAGCAGAGCCCGCTCCCAGCTGGCTCAGCCCGGACTCGGTGCAGCCCTCAGCCAGAGCTGCGGGGAGCTGACACCGTCCCCGGGAAGCCCTGCCCGGACAACCGGGGCGTCCTCCCCCGCCGCCCCCCGCCGAAAGCCCCCGCGCTTACCTCCGCCGCGCTGAGCTTTGAGTCAGAGAGCAGCCGCCTCCTGCTGCCGGCTGCGGGACGGGCACGGCTCGGGCCGGCTCGGCCGACTTCTTCTGCCCTAAGGCTTTTGTATTTCCCTCCATTTCCCCGGGCCGGAGGGCCGCGGGGGTGGCGTGTGGGCGCGGCGGAGAGCGGCGGGAACGTGCGGAGCGAGACGGGCGGCCGGCACGGCGGGCGCGGCGGGACCTCGGCAGAGAGAGGCGCCGCCGCCGCTGCCCTGCCGGCGCGGGCCCGGCTCCCGCCCGCCCGCCCGCGGCGCCGCCGAGCCCACAGCCCGTGGCCGCGCACCCGGACACGCCGCGGAAAATCGCGGCCGGGCGGCGCCGTGGTCAGGGCAGGGCGAAGGCAGCCGGGCAGGCGCCCCCCGCCCACCCCGTCCTTGCCGTTTTCCCCGCTCTTTTTGCCGCCGTCTTTGGAAGGTCAAGCGCGTCGCGCCGAGCCGCCAGCTTGGGAGGGGAAGGACGCAACTTCCGCCCTTCCTCGCCGCCATGTTGGTTGAGGGTGAAGCCACTTCCGGTCGGTCCGCCATCTTTCGTGTTGGCACTGTTCAGGCCCCCCGCGCCGGCTGCTCACCCAGTCACCTGAGTGAATAAAAAACCCGAACCCGCCCGCGGCGCCGCTGCGCCCCGATCCCCGCGTCCGCACACCCCGCAAACGCCGCGGAAAATCGCGTCCGGACGGCTCCGGGGTCCGGGTGGCGCGCGCAGGCAGCCGGCTGCCACGCGCCCGGGCTCCTTGCCTTTTTTCCCTCCCTTTCGGCCCCGAGCTGCGGGCGGGCGGGCGGCAGCGCCGCCCCCGAGCTCACAATGCGGGGCTGCCACGCGCGTCGGGGACGGGCACGGGGGACAGCTGCACTACCGCTCTTTGCCCACAGGGTGGCAGCATTGCCTCACAGATCAGGCGGGACGGGCGGGGGGGGGGACAGCTGCAGTACCGATTTTTGCCCACACGGTGGCAGCATTGCCTCACAGATCAGGCGGGACGGGCCCGGGGGACAGCTGCGCTACCGCTCTCTGCGCACACGGTGGCAGCATTGCCGCGCGGCGGCGCGGAGCGGAGGCGAAAACGAACGTGCCCAGGAATGCCCTTCCGAACAGCCTCCGGAATAAATGGCCCAAAAGACCCCCGAGCACACCTGCGAGAACCCTGCCAGCAACCAGACCGAAACAAAAAAGCCTTTCATTCAGGCTCTATTCCAAAAATCCCCCCGAATCCCCCCAAAATTACACAAATATCCCCCTAAATTCCCCATAAAATCCCCCCAAACTCCCCCAAATACCAACAATTCCCCCCCAAATCCCCCCGATTCCCCCCCAAAAATCCTCCCAAAAATCCCCCAAAATCCCCCCAACATTGCCCCAAAATCCACCCAAAATTCCCCAGAAATGCCCCAAAATCCCCCCCAAAATTCCTGCAAATTTCCCCAAATATCCTCCAAACATCCTCCTAAAAATCTCCCCAAAAATGCCACCAAAACTTCCCCAAATACGCCTTCCAAAATCCACAAAAAATCCCGCAAAAATCTCCCAAAATCCCCCCCCCAAACTCCCCTAAGTTCCTCCTCGAAATCCCCTAAAAATCCACAAAAAATCCCCGAAAAACTCCTCACAAAAATCCCGCCAAAAATCCAATCAAACCCCCCACAAAATCCCCCCAAAATCCTGAAAAAATATATCCGAAAATCGCCCCCAAAATCCAGTCAAAATCCCCCCCAAAATCCCGACAAAAATCCCCACAAAAAACCCCAAACACTCCCCAAAAATATCCCCAAAAATCGCCCAAAAAATCCCATCAAAATCCCCTTAAAACTCCACGGAAAAATCCCCGAAAAAATCGCCCCCAAATCACCCCAAATTTCCCCTGAAAATCCCCCCCCAAATGCCCCCATAATCGCCCTAATAATTACATAAAAATACACCCCAAATATCCTCCAAAACCCCCAAAAAGTCCCCGCAAAAATCCGCCCAAAAATCTCCCAAAATTATTAAAAAATCCACAAAAAATCTCGCAAAATCCCCCCAAAAATCCTCCAAAAAATTCCCCAAAATTCCCCCCAAAACAGCCCTCAAAATCCCCCCAAAAATCCTCTCAAAAATCCCCCAAAATTTCCTCCCAAAAATCCACCCAAAATCCACGAAATCCCCATAAAAGTCCTCCCAAAAATACCCAAAAATCGCCCCAAAAATTCTCCCCAAAATTCCCCCAAAATCCAAAAAAAATCCCTCCAAAAATCCACGAAAATATCCTCCCAAAAATCCCCTCCAAAAATCCCAAAAAAATCCCCCCCAAAATTCCCCAAACATGCCGCAAAATATCCTCCAAAAATAAAAAAAAATCCCACCCAAAATTCCCCCTGAATCCCCCAAAAATCCCCCCAAAATCCTCCCCAAAAATCCACGGGAAAATCCCCGAAAAACTCCCCCCCGGAACCGCCAAAAATATCCTCAAATTCGCCCCAAAAATCCAATCAAAACCCCCCAAAAATCCTCCCCAAAAATTCCTAAAAATCCCCCTAAAAACCTCCCCCCAAATTCCCCAAAAACACCTCTAAAAATCCACCCAAAATTCCCGAAAAAATCCCCCCCCAAAATCCCCCCAAAAATCCATTCAAATTCCCCCAAAAAATCCCCCCAAATATGCCCCCAAAATCCCCCCAAAAATCATTAAAAATCCACAAAAAATCTCGCAAAATACCCCCAAATGTCCTCCAAAAAATCCCCCAAAATCCCCAAAAATATCCCCAAAAATCGCCCCAAAAAATCCCACCAAAAATCCTTTCAAATTCCCCAAAAAAATCCCCCCAAGTATGTCCCCAAAATCCCGCCAAATCCCCCCAAAAATTCCTGCAAAATTCCCCACATATCCTCCAAAAAATCCCCCCAAAATAATAAAAAAAAATCCACAAAAAATCTCGCAAAATCCCCCCAAAAATCGTCCCAAAAATTCCCCCAAATCCCCAAAAATATCCCCAAAAATCGCCCCAAAAAATCCCACCAAAAATCCTTTCAAATTCCCCCAAATAATCCCCCCAAGTATGTCCCCAAAATCCCGCCAAATCCCCCCAAAAATTCCTGCAAAATTCCCCACATATCCTCCAAAAAATCCCCCCGAAATAATCAAAAAATCCACAAAAAATCTCGCAAAATCCCCCCAAAAATCGTCCCAAAAATTCCCCAAAATCCCCAAAAATATCCCCAAAAATCGCCCCAAAAATCCCTCTGAAAATTCATCCAAATATACCCCCCAAATCCCCCCCAAAATTCCCCCAAAAAATCCACCCCAAAATCCACCAAATCCCCACAAAAAATCCGCCCAAAAATCCTCCCAAAAAATTCCTAAAAATCTCCCTAAAAATCTCCCCCAAAATTCCCCAAAATTCCCCAAAAACACCTCTAAAAATCCTCCCAAAAATCCCCGAAAACATCCCCCCCCCAAATTTTCACCAAAAATCCCCCCAAATTCCCCCAACTCCCCCTCCAATTATGGCTCCAAAATCCCCCCAAAAATCCCCCCAAATCCCCCCAAATATTCCTGAAAAATTCCCCAAATATCCTCCAAAAAATTCCCCCAAAATCATCAAAAAATCCACAAAAAATCTCGCAAAATCTCCCCCAAATCTCCCCCAAAAAATCCCCCCAAAATATCCCCCTAAATCGCCCCAAAAATCCTTCTAAAAATTGATCGAAAAATACCCCCAAAATCCCCCCCCAAATTCCCCCCAAAAATCCCATCAAAAAACCCGCAAAATCCAACCAAAAATCCCCCAAAATATCCCCAAAAATCGCCCCAAAAATCCAATCCAAATCCCCCCAAAATCCTCCTAAAAAATCCCCAAAATCCCCCCCAAAAATCTCCCCAAAAATCCTCCCAAAAATCCACAAAATCCCCGCAAAAATCCAATCAAAAACCCCCCAAGAATCCTCCCAAAATCCCCCCAAAATCAGCAAAAAACCCACAAAAAATCCCGAAAAATCCCCCAAAAATCCTCCAAACATTTCCCCAAAATTCCCCATAAACCCCAAAAGAATTCCCCCCAAAATTCCCCCCCCAAACACCTCCAAAAATCCCGCCTAAAACTCCCCAAAATCTCCCCAAATCCCCCAAATATTCCACAAAAATGCCCCCAAAAAACCCGCAAAAATCCCTCCCAAAAATACCCGAAAAACTCCCCCTAAAGTCCATGAAATTCCCCCCAACAATCCCGCCAAAATGCCCCCCAAAATTTATTCAAACATCTCCCAAAATCCCCCAAAAATTCCTGCAAAATCCTCCACATATCCTCCAAAAATCCTCCCAAAAATCCCAAAAAAATCTCCCCAAAAACACCTCTAAAATTCCCCGAAAATTCCCCAAAATCTCCCCAAATCCCCCCAATATTCCACAAAAATCCCCCCCAAATCCCGCAAAACCCCATCAAAAATCTCCCCGAAAAATCCATCCAAAATTCCACAATTGTACCTCCACAATCCCACAACATCTCCCCAAAAATCCACCCAAATCCTCCCCAACGCCCCCGAAAAATCCCCCTAAAATCCATAAAGATCTCCCCAAAATGCCACCAAAATGCCCCCCAAATTCCCTAAAAATCCCCCAAAATCCCCCCAAGTCTTCCCCAAAATTCCCCATAAATCCCCCAAAATCCTCCAAAAAATCCCCCAAATCTCCTCCAAAAATCCTCCCAAAAATATCCCCGAAAATCGCCCCAAAAATCCTCCCAAATATTCTTCAAAATCCCCCCCCAAATTCCCCAAAATTTCCTCCCAAAAATCCACCCCAAAATCCACGAAATCCCCACAAAAATCCTCCCAAAAATGCCCCCAAAAATTCCTGCAAAATTCCCCAAATATCCACAAAAAATCCTCCCAAAAATCCCCCAAAATCGCCCCAAAAATGCTCCCAAAAATTGCCCCAAAATCCAAAAAAAATCCCTTTAAAAATCCCCGAAAATATCCTCCCAAAAATCCCCTCAAACATCCCCAAAAAATCCCCCCCCAAAATTCCCCAAACATGCCGCAAAATATTCTCCAAAAATAAAAAAAAAATCCCCCCCAAAATTCCCCCTGAATCCCCCAAAAATCCCCCCAAAATCCTCCCCAAAAATCCACGGGAAAATCCCCGAAAAACACCCCCCCCCGTAATCCCCAAAAATATCCCCAAATTCGCCCCAAAACTCCAATCAAAATCCTCCAAAAATCCTCCCCAAAAATTCCTAAACATCCTCCCAAAAATCCCCCCCCCAAAATCCCCCCAAAAATTCCTGCAAAATTCCCCAAATATCCTCCAAAATACTCCCCCAAAATCATCAAAAAATCCACAAAAATATCGCAAAATCCCCCGAAAAATCCTCCAAAGAATCCCCCCAAAACCCTCTCCAAAAATCCTCCCCAAAATCCCCAAAAATATCCCCAATAATCGCCCAAAAATCCTCCCAAACATCCCGCAAAATTCATCAAAAAATCCACAAAAAATATCGCAAAATCCCCCCGAAAAACCTCCAAGAAATCCTCCCAAATCCCCAAAAATATCCCCAAAAATCCTCCCCAAAACTCCACGGACAGATCCCGAAAAACTTCCTCCCGGAATCCCCAAAAATATCCCCAAATTCGCCCCAAAAATCCAATCAATATCCCCCAAAAATCCTCCCAAAAAATTCCTAAAAATCCCCCTAAAAATCTCCCCCAAAATTCCCTCCCAAAACACCTCCAAAAATTACAGCAAAAATCCCCCCCTAAAATCCCGCCAGATTCCCCAAAAAATCCTCCCAAAACCCCCCCAAAATTACACCAAAAATGCCCCCGAAATTCCCCCCAAAATCCCCCAAAAAACTCCTGCAAAATCCCCCAGATACCCTCCAAAAATCCTCTTAAAAATCCTCAAAAAATCTCCCCAAAAACGCCTCTAAAATCCCCCCCAAATTCCCCAAAATCTCCCCAAATCCCCCCAAAATTCCACAAAAATCCCCGCAAAAGTCCAGCAAAACCCCACCAAAATCTCCCCGAAAAATCCATCCAAAATTCCACAAATGTACCTCCACAATCCCACAAAATCCCCCCAATAATCCCCCAAAATTCCCCCCAAAAAACCCGAAAAATCCCCCTAAAAGCCATAAAGACTCCCCCAAAATGCCACCAAAATACCCCAAAAAATGCCCCCCAAAATCCCAAAGAACTCCCAGATTTTTTAGGGACCTCTGCACACCCTCTGACTCATTCCATCCCCGAAAAATCCCCCTAAAATCCATAAAAATCCCCCCCAAAATGCCACCAAAATACCCCCAAAAATGCCCCCCAAAATCCCAAAGAACTCCCAGATTTTTTAGGGACCTCTGCACACCCTCTGACTCATTCCCAGACGCTGAAATCCAAAAGAAAGTTCAAAGCCTCCAAAGAAAATTCAAG